>NC_067495.1:124330184-124493405 GCF_947179515.1 Apodemus sylvaticus
TTGTTAGGAATTAAAGATGGGTACTGAGGGAGTATCGGTATTCCAGCCAGATCATACTGCAATTCACAGTTTATCTGAATTCTGTATGGATCATATTGACCTAGAAAGTATTTGAATATGATCCCTTGCCAGAGCAGCCATGGTGATGGACTAAAATTGCTCTACATATATGAACATATAAGACATTTAATGCCTGCTTGAAAGACACTGTTGGCATTACTTCTGAGAATGGAAGACAGTCACCACTAACCTCACTTTATACTGGCTGTATGTTGAATACTAATTATCTAGAAATATTTGCAGATTACAAAGTCAACTACTTCATGACATGTTTTATGGTTTTATCCTGGGAGTTAACATTCTAGGAAAGGATTATGCAGTTTGCAGGCTGAAAGTAAACATTGCAAATAAATTCAACCTGAATAAAGAACTGGGGAAAAAAAATCTCAAAATTCTGTTGTTTGCTCTTTTCTTTTCCATGGCATAAAATCATTGCCTATATCTTTCTGTTCACATTGCACGAGGCACAGCCAACATTTTTTGGAAAAGAATGGTATTCATAAGGAGTGTTTTGTCTTATCTAAGAAAGCACTTTATATATTGATTTATGGAAAAAAGACTAAACTATGAGTAGAAGCCAGTAGAAACATTTATTTTCTAAGTATAAGAAATATGACATATTCAAATAATGTACAGAGTGTGGATTTCTTGGCAAGTGATTTCTGTTTTCAGCTGGTATCCATAAGCTACACTTACTATTGCTGAAACTTCAAGCCAAATTTATTAGGAAATGAAAACAAAGAGAAAGACTTCTTTTCTTGCAATAATACATGTTTCACTGTATTAATCCTTCCATAGCAGAATAAACACCACAGGGATACTTCAATTTCTGATTGTTTTAAACACATAGACAAGAACAAGCTTGTATGCATCAGTCACTTGCCTTAGTGTAATTTATTTTTCTAAAAACCAAGACATCTTTGAACTAGAGGGGACATACTTTTGAAAACCAGGAAATGTGATACCTGTCAACAAGGATAAACACGGTATTAATGAGTGTGTATGTTAATGCATTAAATTGGTAGGACATCAGCAGGGTATCAGTTTTACTGCCAACTGATTTTTTGAGATGATCTACCATTTGAATTAGTGTTAGTGATAAATTATTTCCAAGTAGTATTAATCATACTCACTGGGAAATTAAAATGTCATAAAATGATAAAGTGTTAAAGAAACAGTATCTTACATCTACACCTGCCTATGCATCACAATTGCACTGGAGTGTTTTCTCTGAATCATTCAAGATAGAGTCGGTTTTTAATATGTGATGGAGTCATTTGATGATTTCATATTCCTATCATTGTTTTAGTAGATTTAGTAAAGTTAAATGTATACACTTAAAAATGGATTCTGCTATGTTATGATCACTGTTTATACAAAATTAAATAATTGAAAATAATATAAAATAATTTTGTTCTACAATTTTATTCTTACTAATTATTTCTAATAATAAAAATGTGATTTTTAAAATATTTACTGGATGCACACTCACAAAATAGAGTAAATAAAAATAACTACAGGAGACATTGAAATGGATTAGCATTTAAGGGCACTTTAAACTTTGAAAACCTGAGTTCATGGAAAGACCCATATCCAGCAAGCTACCCTGTTACCCCCACACATGCATCATACTACATATACACAGACACAAAATAAATAAGTAAATATAAAAATGCAAATATTTTAATGACATTATTTGAAATGGAGTTTATAGTTCACTCAACAAATGAATACTTTTGTCATATATTCAAGAGAATTGTGAATTGTTGTAAAAATTTTGGAAAGTATATATCATTCTGTGCTGTTTCCTAAGACATGCTGTGAAGCAATTTTCTATGAGATAAAATCTTTCATCTTGGTGGAAAGCTCATTAAGACACAGATGTCCTAGAGTGAGGTAAAATATCACATTCTGCATGGAAGTTCTGTAAAGTAAGGAATTAAACACATCAGATTGGCTTCAGGAATTACCTGAAACTGTATATATTAGCTAGACTCCTCCATTTCCAAACATATATAAAGTTGTAAGGACTGCTTAGAAACATTTATAGATAACAGGATCTGTTTACAAGACAATTAAACTAGCTAAAATTCATGAAAAAAAGAGATTGGCAAAGCTGTCTAGAAGAAAGAGACGATAAAAAAATGACTGGAAAAAGCAGAGTTCCAGTACTTCCTTCTCTGAAGCTCATAATAGAAGATCTGGAGAAGTTATACTTTGAAGCTGTTTGGTATGCTCCAGGCTTTCAGCTTACATGCTATAGTGATATAGTTATCATTGAGCTACTTTTGCATCTGTAAGTTAGGCCCCATCCATATTAAAGTATTTAACCCCAATAAACTTAATTGGTTGACCAATTTGGCTCCGGTCTCTGTTCAGATGCCTGTCTAGGATGAATATAGAACATAAATAGTTGTTCATATATTCCATAGACTATTGTCATACAACAGACTCCAATTCTAACTGTTCTGCTTTTGTTCCTTTGTTTAAACTTATTCTAATACAATTCTGTAGCTTAAAATTTCACTGACCTGTGTCCGTTGGTTTGTTCCACATGGATGCACTATGCTTAGTTGTCTGTTAATGACGTTCGTTTTTCAGTGTTTGTGCTTTTATACATAAGTGTATCATTGTACTTTCCCTTGCAGAAAGCCACATTTTTAACAAAGGCCAAGTCAAATTTAATATTCTTCTTGGTTACTTTGAAGATTATTTCTTTTCAACCAAAACCAGTGTGATATTTTACATTCAGAAAACATAGTTCTTAGTCACCAACCTATTTCTTAGTTGTGTAACATGTTGCTTTAATCATGATATCTTTACTCTGCATAATTAGCTTTCAAACTTTTTTTGAGGTCTGATATATGGATATAGAGCTTCTTGTATGGTTGGCAATTTCAGCTTCAGTGAGCTTTATTCTAAACTCCAAATTTAAAATACTTAAAACTAGAAATTGTATATGATATTTTTTCTGAATTACTTCTCAATGTAATTGAAGACTACAAGGACTCAGGTAGCAAGAGGCCTTTTAATATGTTATGGTTACTACTTTATTACACAAAATGTATAATGTCTTAAAATTAATGCTTTTATGTTATGAAAGTGATTATTTGAGCACTTAAAAATGCATTTTTATGGATAAAATTATGCTTTCTCTGTCTCTTCTGACAAATTTCTGGTAATATAAACCCCATTCTTTTTAGAAATTCTTTATATGTTTACTTTGAAAATTGTCTAAAATAGTTTAAACATTTTTAGAAAGCTTTATGTGCTGATAAATTCTATTTTAAAATTACAGCAACAATAGCAATGCAGGAACTTTGTATTGGATTACAAACTGTTGATGTTATATTTCCAGTGAGAAGAGATTATTACTGTCTATAGTTTGGGGAAATAACAAGGTATCCAATAATTATGTGTTGTTTTATAGTATTTAAGTATCTTATTTCAACAAGCTCTCTGCTAAGTCTTTTTAAAAAAAATTTCATTTTCTATATTCTCTGTTTACACTTCAAATGATTTTTCCCTTTCCCAGTTTCATACTCCCCCAAAGTCACATAAGCCATCTTCCCTCAGTCCATTCTCTGATCAACCCCCTCCTACTTCTCTGTCCTGGTACTCCCCTACAATGCTGCATCAAGCCTTTCCAGGACCAGAGACCTCTCCTTCCTTCTTCTTGGGAGTCATTTGATATGTGAATTGTGTCTTGGGTATTCAGAGCTTCTGGGCTAATCCACTTATCAGTGACTGCATTCCATGTGTTTCTTTTGTAATTGGGTTAGTTCACTTAGGATGATATTTTCCAGATCCAACCATTTGCCTAAGAATTTCATGAATTCATTGTTTTTAATTGCTGAGTTGTATTCCATTGTGTAAATATACCACATTTTCTGTATCCATTCCTCCATTGGGGGACATCTAGGTTCTTTTCAGCTTCTGGCTATTATAAATAGGGCTGCTATGAACATAGTTTTCTCCTAAGTCTTAATTATAGTTAAAATATTTCATTCTTATACCCATATGACACATCCATATAATGTTTTAATACATAGAGATAATCTTAGTATGTCCACACACATAAAAAACACAGATCTACTTACCTCTACAATAGAGACAACATGGCTTTTTAGTGAAGAGAATATAATTTTGCCTGTAGTTTACTCAACACTGCATCAGGTACTTCTAAAAAATCATGTGACACAATGAGGCAAAATGAACTTCAAGTCAGTTATACTACACTATTTACATGTATTAGATGGATAAAAATAAATGTATACTACACACTTGGTTTCATGCTTTAGAGTGTAAAAACTAAACTAAAAACTTTTCCATCCCCTCTTCTTTGATGGTCTCTGAGCTGCAGGAAGAAGGAGCTCTGATGTAGATGTAGCCATTGTGACTGGTTTTTCCATAATTTGTTGATGACTGAACTGTATACTGTGCGGTTTTCTTTGATGTATTCATTTGCTCTAAAAAGAGACTTCCATGATGGTGATGTGGTAGCTACACTCATCTGAGGGTTAAAGGATAATGTTTAGAATGTAGTAAGTATTTACTTGACTTGGCCAGCTGATGCTAGTAAGGTTATTTCTCCTAAGGTTTATGACATCACTAGTCCAGAAAAGCTGGCTAGGTTTCCAGGACTAGGCAGTTTGCCTCCTGTTGCCCTGACACCAATAATAGAGCTGTTTTTTTTTTTTTTTTGTTTTTTTTTTTTTGCCTTTAGCATGTGAGTGTACCATTTTTTTTTTTTTTTGCATATCCTTCTATGCTGGCAATTATCTTGGTTGACAAGTTTTCAGCTGGTCAGACTTTTTTTTTTTCACTGTCATGGCAGTATTTTCATGTATTACATTTTCTGGAACCAGAGAAACTTGATTGCAGAAAAATGTCTTTCATGTCAGAGCCAGTTTGGATCATCCAGATCCTGTGTCCTATACTTGTAAGCCTGCTATAAAAGTCTAGAAATGGCTGCATAACCCAGAATTAAACAATGGTAATAATAATGGACATATTAATGTGGTATGGGGAATATTCCCTTGGGATTTATCCCCCAGAGAACAAACTATACACAACTAATGAAGGATAAGTAGTTTTTTCCAGGGATGAAAACCTTATTTGTTATTAAATGCAGAATATCAAAGTGGTCAACTTTGAAATCATATACATGAAGAATAACAAAACTGGACTTAGCAGGTTGTTTATGTTTGTGCATGTACACGCACACATACACATGAAAATAATAATAAAGAGAAAGCTATTTATTCCAGAATGAGGGTAATGAGAAGGGTTTGAGAAAAGACAGTTTGGAGTTGATAGAGAGAAAATTAAATTGGTAAGGTGAAATAATTCTATTAAATCATGAAGTTAACCACAGTGATAATGCAGCCTACATTCAGGTATCATGGGGAACTGTGCATAGGATTGTGTATTTATTATTATCAGTAGTTAATGTAATTGATTACAGAAGAACAATTGGCTTTAAGCATTCCATTCTTATTGTGATTGGATGAATATTCATGTTTGGGTGAATATACTCATTGGCTCTTTTGTCTCCATTCACTAACCTTTTATTATTTATTAGACTGGTGTTTGTGGTAGGGTCCTCATACTGTTTAACAGCCATCATGGACACTGGGCTTGACAAAACACAAAGAGTAGCAGTAGTATATGGGCATTATTAGAAAATAGATAATAATAAGTGGTCCCCTTGTCTACTTATGTTCATGTATAATTAAAAACAAAGTGACCACATGTATGAAAAACATAAAACAAATGGACAATTAAAAGTTATTTTCCAAAATCAAGAATTGTTCATAAAGCACACACATGGTATGCACTCACAGATAAGTGGATATTAGCCAAAAGCTTATAACACCCAAGATACAAGTCACAGACTACATGAAGCTCAAGAAGAAAGAAGACCAAAGTGTGGATGCTTCAGTCCTGCTTAGAAGGGAGAACAAAGTACTCATGGGAGGAAATATGGAGATCAAGCATGAAACAGAGACTGCAGGAAAGGCCATCCAGAGACTGCCCTACCCGGTGATCCATCCCATATACAGTTACTAAATCCATACAGTATTATGGATGCCAAGAAGTGCTTGCTGACAGGATCCTGATTTGGCTGTCTCCTGAGAGGCTCTGCCAGAGCCTGACAATAGAGACAGACGCTTGGAGCCAACTACCGGACTGAGCATGGGGTCCCAAATGGAGGAGTTACAAAATGGAGTGAAGGAGCTGAAGGGGTTTGCCACCACATAAGAAGAATAACAATAGGTGGGCGGGGGTGGCACACGCCTTTAATCCCAACACTTGGGAGGCAGAGGCAGGTGGATTTCTGAGTTCAAGGCAAGCCTGGTCTACAAAGTGAGTTCCAGGACAGCCAGGGCTATACAGAGAAACCCTGTCTCGAAAATATAGGAGGGAAGAGGGCTTATGAGACCGATGGGGCGGGGGAAACCTGGAAAGGGGAAAGCATTCGGAATGTCAACAAAGAATATAGAAAATTTAAAAAAGTTAAAAAATTAAAAAGAAGAACAACAACAACAAACAACAACAACAACAACAAACAAACAACCAGATTCCCCAGAGTTGCCACATGGAGGGACCCATATGGGTCCACATATGTAGCAGAGGATGGCCTTGTAGGGCATCCAAGGGAGGAGAGGCCTTTGGTTCTTTGAAGGCTTGATGACCCAGTATGGGGGAATGTCATGGCAGGGAGGCAGGAGTGGTAGGTGGGTGAAGACCCTCATAGAAGCAGGGGGATGTGGATGGGATGGGGGTTTCTGGAAGGGAAACCTGAAAAGGGGATAACGTTTGAAATATAAATAAAGAAAATATCCAATAACAAAGTAATTAAACAAAAACATTACTATTATAATTTTGCAGGCAGGTAAAATAAGACATTAAAAATGAATAAATGACTTAACCAAAAATATTTAATAAGTGTTAGGTCAAATTTCAGCTACATGGTTTTGCTTTGAGCTTATTCTTAATATTACTATTAATACCATTTTTATAGTATAGTACATGCCATATGCTTCTATGTAGGTTCTCTGATTCAAACTGGGTGGGTTTTGCACACTCTGTGTACCACAGTCACTTGTCATTTACTCATTTGCTTGTGAGAATCTAATCCTGAACTGAGAAGCAATGTCTTAGGAAGAGAAAATAATTAGGATCTTTTGCCTCTGGAGAAAATTACCTGACCCACAGCTTCTTAACTAGATATTTAGTAGTTAAGCATTTCCTACTCAGTTCCTGCTCGTATATTTACGCTAGTGCATTACATTCATTGACAAATTCAGTTAGAAATATAAGACAGAGAAGAAAATGTAAATGCCTCCTCCAAAATGATGTTGTTTTCTTGTATCACATATTCATTCTTTGATATTTTATTTTGTGCTTAAAGTCATAACGAGGAAATTCCATGATGTTTTTAAAACGACGTGTTTTCCATGGCTCCCTTATCATAGACATGGTTAGTGTTTTCTTCATTTGCTTCTCTCACAAAATAATAAGCCGATAATCCTATAGTAAGGGGCTAAATGTTTCATTGTCCTTAAACATGGGAAGTAGAATGAAACCTTGTTAATCAGTTTTTCTTCTCTAGGGAACAGGCATTCCACTTTCATCCTTGTCCCTCAGAGTCACAATGTTAAAGCAAGTAGATGTATCATGACCCTCCCAAGTCCCACTTCTTTTCTGTAATGTGTTTGAATGCATAATTGCAGCCTATCACATTAATTTAAACAGTGCATTTAGTATGCAAATAAAATTATACATTAAGACCCGAAATAATATGCCAGGTATATCATTTTTGTCTGATAACTTTAAATGCTGATTTTTAAAATTTTTTAATGAGTTTGAATCCCAGATGTTGTCCTGTTCCTGGTCTCCTCTCATATAGTTCCTTTCCAGATCCCTCTCCCCTTCATCTCTGAGAGGGCGTCCCCCAGTATACCTCCACCCTGATACGTCAAGCTTCTGCAGGATTAGTTGCATCTTCTTGCACTGAGACCAGACAGAGCAGCCCTCTACTACATGTGTGTCTGGGGTCATGGACCAGCCTGTGTTTGCTCTTTGCTTGGTGGCTTAATCTCTGGGAACTCCCAGGGATCCAAATTAGTTGGTGCTGTTGGTCTTTTTATGGGGTTGCTTTCCTATTCAGGGCCTTCAGTCTTACCTGTAACTTTATCACAGAGTCCCCTGACCTCTGTTTAATGTTTTTCTGTGGGTATCTGCATCTGTCTCCATTTGCTGCTGGATAGAGCCTTCCAGAGGGCTGCTATACCAGGCTCCTGTATGCAAGTACAACAAAGCATACGTTAATAGGGTTAATAGGGTGAAAGACTGGGGACTGCCCATGGGCTGGGTCTCAAAATGGGCAGTTCACTGGTCAGCCATTCCTTCAAACTCTGCTCCAACTTTGTCCTTGCATTTCTTTTAGACAGGATCAATTTTCGACCAAAAGTATTGTAGGAGGGTTGGTGTCTCCTTACTTCCACTAGCGGCCCACTCAGGATACTGGAGGTAGTCTATCCAAGTTCCAAATCTCAACAGTTAGAATATGGAAACTGAAGATGTTTTTTTAAAGGTAATTTGTTGTTATCACAACAGGAGTTGTTACTTTGTATTTTAAATGATGTTCTCTTCTTTCTTTATTGGGGCAGAGGTAGAATACTGATTAAATAATATGTTTTGATTAATTAAACATACAATAAAATGTTCCTGCATTCAACTTGATGTTTTGCAAACCTTCCTGTGTTTACTTGTATTTTTTAATCAGAGAGCGGAATTATTTTTATCTTAGGCATGTCTTTCAATATGAGTGACAGACCATGTCTACAAAGACAAATAATTAAATGTTTAGAGTGAAATAGAAAACATCTGAAGTTATGTTTTAATAGTACTGACAGGTACTTGGCAATATATTATTTTTCTTGGTCATTAGAGATCTACAGAAATGTAACGAAGCAAACAAAACAGAATAATAGCTTAATTTGAATTTTGAAACTTGATAATTTTTAAAGAACTTCATACTTGTAATTTGTGGGTTCATAAAAGGAATAAATTGATAGAATATTGCTTTCATAACAATTTTCTAACATGAAGATACAGCATCAGTGCTTCTGTTAAGGAGTATTATCAATCAGATAGCAAGGGAGCTTTTGGTGTACCCAGACTGAATATATTGTTAGTATAGTTGAAGTTCTTATATGACTTATCTTTAGCATTTCTTAAAATCATTTTGCATTTGACAGCAGTGCATAAATGAGACCAATATGAACAGAAACCCGTAGAATACATTTGTTGCCCGAGCCCTCAATCCCTTGGAATGGTCCTTGTGTTTAGGTGGTAAGAAGGCTCAGAATCAACCACAATATAGAATCTGGGAGTCAGGTGAGAAGAAGAAGTTAACTCATTTATTGCAGAGTTGGGGAGTGCCTTTATATCTTCTGAGATCCAGACCCATGCCCCATTAGTTCATGACATCTTGCCCCTTGTTGCTGGCACCATCTGATTGGCTGACCAGGTCATGTGTTATATAGTCATCTGTCTCTATGTGCCAGGCAGATTTTAAGGTTGTAAAATGTAGATATAGCTGTTGAACATGCATGGGCCATTATGGGATGCTAGTCAGGGTATGCTGACACATTCCTCCTACACCCACTGAGTTTATAACCTTTGCATAAGTTACTAGACACTTGGACCCTTAGTTCTGTGTTATTACAGCTCTTATGTAGGCCAAGAATATTCTGATTTAGCAGCGCTTGGGAGTGGCTTGCATTGTAGCTTCTATACAGGCCTAATTATAAGGATTTCTCAGTCCACAGCAATGACAGTAACACAGCTTCTGAGTTTAGGGTGCCTGAGATCATTGTCCCTTAAGCATAGACAGCTGTCTCAAAAAGTATCTAGTAACAAGTATTTGAAGAACTGGGGAGTGCCTTTACATCCTCCACCCATGCACCATTAGTCCATGACATCTTGTCTCTTGTTGCTGTTACTAACTGCTTGACTGGCCAGGTCACAGATTCACATTTCAGTTTTGTGTCCTTTCTTTTTTTCCTCATCTTCTGTCTGTCGCTTTTTCTTTTATTGGATATTTTATTTATTTACATTTCATTCCTCTCAGGAGACTACAATACCAGGGTCCTGTCAGCAAGCACTTTTTGGCATCTGCAACAGTGTCTGGGTTTGGTGACTCGATATGGGATGGATCCCCAGGTGGGGTTTTGTATCTTTCTTAATCTCAGTTCTCTGCCACTGTTGCCTTTGCTGTACTTCCCATTTTTTTCTCCTTGATCAGATCACTTTTGAATCCCCATAGGTGTTTCTTGCTCTTCTAAGGTCATGACTTCAGTTACTGGTTAGTAACTACTACTACTTCTTTCATCACTTCTCTGTTCTAATGTTTCCCCACAGCCGTACTGACTTGTCTCTTGCTGCTGGTCTCTTGACTTTACATCTTCTGTAGCTATCATACCCACTAGTGTCCTGCTTCTGCTATTAAATATTCTGCTGTCACTTGTACAGGGGTTAATTTTATTTGGATTTTAGCTGTTTACTTTTCTAACAGGTAAAAAGACATATTTGCAAAACGTCTAGTATTAGTGAGTCAGTACAAGAGAGTATCTGACAGCCTCCTCAACAAGTGAGAGGAAATCCCTACTTATTCAATCAGCAATTAGATAGATGGATTGTGCTCAAACTATGTATTTTGCACTTAGCAAATGGAAACTTTTCTTATCTTTTCTGATAAAAATGGTTAAAGACAAATATGTCTTAAGCTTCAAGAAGCAGTCGGGTAGGGATATTATTTGGGAGACAAAAACGAACAGCTGCAAAAATTATGTGGCTCCCAACATTGACCTCAGAGAGGTGAAAATGGCTGTCATGGGCAAAATGGCTACCTGCTTGATTGATTCCTTTTCATCCATGCAACAAGAATAATAAAGGAAGACCAACAGTTCACAATTAGGTAATAAAATCATCCCATTTCTACATTTTTGCTTATTTATAGAAACATGATCACCTATATAAAAGCTTATGATAAATTATTTATTTTAAAATTTGCTCCAGATTTTAAGTGTTCAACAATGCCTTAAATACAATTACAATATATTAATAATATATAATAATGGATTTTATTATGGCATTTTCATTCATGCATGTATTTACCTTGATCATAATAATATGCTATTACTGTCTCCCTCCCCACTCCATTTCTGATGAACCCTATTACTATTACATGACCAATAGTATCTCTTGTTGCTTTCCTGCATCTTCTTTTCCTTTCCTTCCTTCCTTCCTTCCTTCCTTCCTTCCTTCCTTCCTTCCTTCCTTCCTTCCTTCCTTCCTTCCTTCCTTCTCTCTCTCTCTCTCTCTCTCTCTCTCTCTCTCTCTCTCTTTCTTTCTTTCTTTCTTTCTTTCTTTCTTTCTTTCTTTCTTTCTTTCTCTCTTTTATTCTTCCTTACTCCTTTCTTTCCTTTCACTGAGTGCCCATTTAATTAGAGTTCTTTGCAAAACCATGACTGAGAAGTTATTTAAAAAAGCATAGGCTACTGAACTACTAGTAATACACTAGAGGAGATATCTGATTTCTTCATCAACCATTAACTGTCAATATGCCCTCAGGAATAGGTGTCACTTTATGACCCTTCCCCTATCTTTGATGAAATGTTAATGTGCCCAATCATGTGCAGGTAGACACCAATAATGTGTGTTTGTTAGTGGAATGAACATTTCATGTCAGAAGATAGCACCTCATGTCTTTCCTTGCTCCAACAGAATTACTTTGGGTACTAATACAGAAATTTAAAAACTCCTCCAATTGAAAACTTCATAAGCTTCTAGTCTTCTGAGTCTAAGCAGCTTATGGTATTTCTATTTTTTTAGTATAACACCTCCACTTTATTGTTCTTCTGTTATTTCTCATGATTTGTCTTTGTTCCTTGCTAAGTGTGTTCTCTATCACTAAATTATTTTCCCAGCAGAATCACAGTGCACTATTGATACATTCAAAGATTAAATGGGAACACTCCATTTACTGTGTTCCTAGAACTGTCCCTTACATCAGTGTGTATCATTCTACTCAACCAGTTTATGAACTAGACTATTACTGTCAAACATATATAATAAGACAAAATTACTATAACTACTTACATATTGTAAATGCATGCAGTAAGGATTTGGAATGTAAAAGATGAGTAAAGCACCATCCACTGACTCCTAGGTGTTCAGTATATTTCAGTGCAAAAAGCAGTTATATTAAATGTAGCAAACGTTTTGATACTTTGCAAAGTATATTGTGAGAACAAAAAGTAAACTAAATTTACTCTGAAGATTTCAAAAAGCTGTAGGAAAAAGCAAAACCAGGCAAATATGCACATTGTTTTTTGAAGAGATTCCTGGGGGGATGAATAAGCATCAGCTAAACAATGAAAGACATATATTGGCATTGCTAATAACATGCTGTTATACTATATATGGATCCATGGAGGTTTGGATGACGTTATGCTATTAGGTTGCTTCTAAAAGACCTATCATGAGCCTTCTACTCTTCCATAATTATAATATCCAGTACCACAATCTAAAATCTTTCTAAAACTATATTTCTTGATAGTTCATTTTCTCCAGAGAAACCTAACTAAATATACCTTCCATGTTTAATAACACAAATCCTATAATGCAATCAAATTAATGAGTTAGTTATATTTTTAATTTATTTTTTCTTCCTCACAAAACAAATGCTGCCACCTTAAAACCATTAGTTGTGTAGAAATTGAATTGAACATTTTTATTAACATTGTAATTTTTGTTATAAGTATATATTATATATTATTCACCAATTCCCTCTATTTTCTTGGCTTTCACCCTTCTGTCAAGCTTCAAGACAATTTCATCTCATCTAATATACATATATATATATATATATATATATATATATATATATATATATATATATATATGTGTGTGTGTGTGTGTGTGTGTGTGTGTGTGTATATGTGATTTTATGTGTCTAATTTGTGTACCATCTAGCAACCCCATATAAGAGAAACCAGAAAAATACTCATTTTTTCTGTGGTTACCTTACTTCACATACATTTTTCATAAAATATATACATTTGTTCTTGTAATGGATGAAAAATTATTATTGGATATAGTATTTTTCTTAATCCACCCTTCTATTGCTGAGTATACATGTTGGTTCTGAATGTTGCTGTTATACATTATTATGTAAAAATATTTATGTGCAAATATCTCAGTGATATGACTTTTAAAGGTGTTCACATTTATTTTTGTTCAGACATTGCAAAAAGGGGGGAAAGATTGAAAGAAAGCAACATCTTTCCATTAATTCAAAGAACTTTCTGTAGTACTGAGAGGCAGGAAAGATGTTTTAAGTTATTCTGCATACTCATCTGTCTCCCATCCCCACTCCATTTCTGATGAACCCTATTACTGTACAAATATCCCTCTCACAGTGCTAGTATTTAAATGAGTGTATTGCTTAAAAGGTTTCACATTGTATTTATCAATATATGATTGGGGTTGTAATTTTGAGCTTGCTTTTTAGGGAAATTATTTTGCCATTGGGATATGCATTATAATTATAATATAAAAGAAAATATAGGTTTCATAAAAAAGGTTGCAAAATGTGTATTATTTGATGTATTTTAATTTCTGGGGTATCATTATATGTTGAGGGAAATATTAAAAATTGAACCTGGCGTGTTCCCACCCATGATTCCTGCCCTCACAGCCTGGCAGGCCAAGCACTGGGGATTCGTGGAGATTCACAGGCCTGAAACATCTCCACCAAACTTGCTAGGTTCCCAGTGGCATGTCACTACCATGCCAATCCCTTGCTTCCAATTCCCCCATGGCCTTTGTGATATACACCTGGCAAAACCATAGTTTGCCTCCATACTTTTTCTCTTGAAACCAGAGGAGCCACCATATGAAGGAAACATCAACACAAACTTATTTCATCAACAATGGTAACTTAATCTCTGGGTGTGACAACCAAAACCTAATCTTGTAAACATTATTAAAATTTGATTTACCATGATACTAGGAAAACCCCCTGCAATCCTTCTTCCAAAAGCAAGTAAATCTCCTGATTCCTCTCTCCTTCTGTTCATCCCAGGAATTCCTGCCTACTTACCCAGTGATTGGCTACTTTATTCATTAGGGGATTGGTTCACAAGAACAGCACCAGGCTCATCCACAACATTATGCAGTATGTCATTAGAAATAATATGTACTTAGTACAAGGAGATAAAGATGGATCAATTCGCATTCTTCTGCATGCTGACCTCCAGTTGAACCAGCACCATTTGTTAAAAATGCTATCTTTTTTCCATTGGATGTTTTCAGCCCCTTTGTTGAGGATCAAGTGGCCATAGGTGTGTGAGTTCATTTCTGGATCTTCAATCCTGTTCCATTGATCCGTCTGCCTGTCACTGTACCAATACCATGCAGTTTTTAACACTATTGCTTGGTAGTACTGGTTGAGGTCAGGGATACTGATTCCCCAAGAATTTATTTTGTTGTTGAGAATAGTTTTACCTATCCTGGGTTTTTTTATTCCAGATGAATTTGAGAATTGCTCTTTCTAGCTCTATGAAGAACTGAGTGGGGATTTTGATGGGTATTGCATTGAATCTGTATATTGATTTTGGCAAAATGGTCATTTTAACTATATTAGTCCTGCCGATTCATGAGCATGGGAGATTTTTCCATTTTTTGAGGTCTTCTTCTATTTCCTTCTTCAGAGTCTTGAAGTTCTTGTCATACAGATCTTTCACATGTTTAGTAAGAGTCACGGCCTCCTTATACTGTGCTTTATACTGTTTGTGGCTATTGTGAAGGGTGTCATTTCCCTAATTTCTTTCTCAGCCTGCTTGTCCTTTGAGTATAGGAAGGCTACTGATTTGCTTGAGTTGATTTTATAAACTGCCACTTTGCTGAAGTTATCAGCTGTAGGAGTTCTCTGGTGGAGATTTTTGGGTCGCTAAGGTACACTATCATATCATCTGCAAATAATGATAGTTTGACTTCTTCCTTTCCAATTTGTATCCCTTTGACCTCCTTACGTTGTCTAATTGCCTGAGCTAGTACCTCAAGTACAATATTAAAAAGATAAGGAGAAAGAGGGCAGCCCCATCTAGTCCCTGATTTTAGTGGGATTGCTTCAAGTTTCTCTCCATTTAGTTTGATGTTGGCTACTGGTTTGGTATATATTGCTTTAACTATGTTTAGGTATGGGCCTTGAATCCCTGTTCTTTTCAAGACTTTAAGCATGAAAGGATGCTAAATTTTGTCAAATACCATTTCAGCATCCAAGGAAATGATCATCTGGTTTTTTTCTTTGAGTTTGTTAAGGAACTCCAGATAAAGCCAGACACTCTGAAGGTAATAGAAAAGAAACTGGGGACATTGGTAAAGGGGGAAAGTTCCTGAACAGAACACCAATAGCATATGCTCTAAGATCAAGAATTGACAAATGGGACCTCATAAAATTAAAAAGTTTCTGTAAGGCAAAGGACACCATCAAAAGGACAAATTGGCAACCAACAAATTGGGAAAAGATCTTCACCAACCCTACATAAGATAGAGGGCTAATATCCAATATATACAAAGAACTCAAGAAGTTAGACCCCAGAAAACCAAATAACCCTATTAAGAAATGGAGTACTGTGAGGGGGGTCATTTCCCTAATTTCTTTCTCAGCCTGCTTATCCTTTGAGTATAGGAAGGCCACTGATTTGCTTGAGTTGATTTTATAACCTGCCACTTTGCTGAAGTTGTTTATCAGCTGTAGGAGCTCTCTAGTGGAGTTTTTTGTGTCACTTAGGTAGACTATCATGTCATCTGCAAATAATGATAGTTTGACTTCTTCCTTTCCAATTTGTATCCCTTTGACCTCCTTATGTTGTCGAATTGCCCGAGCTAGTACCTCAAGTACAATATTGAAAAGATAAGGAGAAAGGGGGCAGCCTTGTCTGGTCCCTGATTTCAGTGGGATTGCTTCAAGTTTCTCTCCATTTAGTTTGATGCTGGCTACCGGTTTGCTGTATATTACTTTTACTATGTTTAGGTATGGGCCTTGAATTCCTGTTCTCTCCAAGACTTTAAGCATGAAAGGATGCTGAATTTTGTCAAATGCTTTTTCAGCATCCAATGAAATGACCATGTGGTTTTGTTCTTTGAGTTTGTTTATGTAGTGGATTGCATTGATGGATTTCCGTATATTGAACCATCCCTGCATTCCCGGGATAAAGCCTACTTGATCATGGTGGATGATCGTTTTGATGTGTTCTTGGATTCGGTTGGCAAGAATTTTATTGAGTATTTTTGCATCGATGTTCATAAGGGAAATTGGTCTGAAGTTCTCTTTCTTTGTTGGATCTTTGTGTGGTTTATGTATCAGCGTAATTGTGGCTTCGTAGAAGGAATTGGGTAGTGTTCCTTCTGTTTCTATTTTGTGGAATAGTTTGAAGAGTATTGGTGTTAACTCTTCTTTGAAGTTCTGATAGAATTCTGCACTGAAACCATCTGGTCCTGTGCTTTTTTTGTTTGGAAGACTTTCTATGACTCCTTCTATTTCTTTAGGCATTATGGGACTGTTTAGATGGTCTAGTTGGTCCTGATTTAATTTTGGTATTTGGTATCTGTCAAGGAAATTGTCCATTTCCTCCAGATTCTCCAGTTGTGTTGAGTACAGGCTCTTGTAGTAGGATCTGATGATTTTTTGGATTTCCTCAGTTTCTGTTGTTATATCTCCCTTTTCATTTCTAAGTTTAAGGATAAGCAGACTGAGAAAGAAATTAGGGAAATGACCCCCTTCACAATAGCCACAAACAGTATAAAGTATCTTAGGGTGACTCTTACCAAACATGTGAAAGATCTGTATGACAAGAACTTCAAGACTCTGAAGAAGGAAATGGAAGAAGACCTCAAAAAATGGGAAAACCTCCCATGCTCATGGATCGGCAGGATCAATATAGTTAAAATGACCATTTTGCCAAAAGCAATATACAGATTCAATGCAATACCCATCAAAATCCCAACTCAATTCTTCACAGAGTTAGAAAGAGCAATTATCAAATTCATCTGGAACAACAAAAAGTCCAGGATAGCTAAAACTATTCTCAGCAACAAAAGAAAGTCTGGGGGAATCAGTATCCCTGACCTCAAGCAATACTACAGAGCAATAGTGTTAAAAACTGCATGGTATTGGTACAGTGACAGGCAGGAGGATCAATGGAACAGGATTGAAGATCCAGAAATGAACCCACACACATATGGCCACTTGATCCTCGACAAAGAGGCTGAAAACATCCAATGGAAAAAAGATAGCCTTTTCAACAAATGGTGCTGGTTCAACTGGAGGTCAGCATGCAGAAGAATGCAAATTGATCCATCCTTGTCTCCTTGTACTAAGCTCAAATCCAAATGGATCAAGCCAGACACTCTGAAGCTAATAGAAAAGAAACTGGGGAAGACCTTTAAGGACATCGGTAGAGGGAGAAAGTTTCTGAACAGAACACCAATAGCATATGCTCTAAGATCAAGAATTGACAAATGGGACCTCATAAAATTACAAAGTTTCTGTAAGGCAAAGGACACCATCAAGAAGACAAATCGGCAACCAACAAATTGGGAAAAGATCTTCACCATTCCTACATCAGATAGAGGGCTAATATCCAATATATATAAAGAACTCAAGAAGTTAGACTCCAGAAAACCAAACAACCTTATTAAAAAATGTGGTACAGAGTTAAACAAAGAATTCTCACCTGCAGAACTTTGGATGGCAGAGAAGCATCTTAAAAAATGCTCAACTTCATTAGTCATTAGGGAAATGCCAATCAAAACAACCCTGAGATTTCATCTTACACCAGTCAGAATGGCTAAGATTAAAAATTCAGGAGACAGCAGGTGTTGGAGAGGGTGTGGAGAAAGAGGAACACTCCTCCACTGCTGGTGGGGTTGCAAATTGGTACAACCACTCTGGAAATCAATGTGGCGGTTCCTCTGAAAACTGGGCACCTCACTTCCAGAAGATCCTGCTATACCACTCCTGGGCATATACGCAGAGGATTCCCCACCATGTAATAAGGATACATACTCTACTATGTTCATAGCAGCCCTATTTATAATTGGCAGATGCTGGAAAGAACCCAGGTATCCCTCAGGAGAAGAGTGGATGCAAAAAATGTGGTATATCTACACAATGGAGTACTATTCAGCCATTAGAAACAATGAATTCATGAAATTATTAGGCAAATGAATGGAGCTAGAGAACATCATACTAAGTGAGGTAACCCAGACTCAAAAGGTGAATCATGGTATGCACTCACTAATAAGTGGATATTAACCTAGAAAACTGGAATACCCAAAACATAATCCACACATCAAATGAGGTACAAGAAGAACGGAGGAGTGGCCCCTGGTTCTGGAAAGACTCAGTGAAGCAGTATTCAGCAAAACCAGAACGGGGAAGTGGGATGGGGTGGGTGGGAGGACAGGGGAAGAGAAAGGGGCTTATGGGACTTTCGGGGAGTGGGGGGCTAGAAAAGGGTAAATCATTTGAAATGTAAATAAAAAATTATATTGAAGAAAAAAATAAAATAAAATAAAAAGAAATGCGGTACAGAGCTAAACAAAGAATTTTCACCTGGAAAACTGCAAATAGCTGAGAAGCATCTTAAAAAATGCTCGACTTCATTAGTCATTAGGGAAATGCAAATCAAAACAACCCTGAGATTTCACCTTACACCAGACAGAATGGCTATGATTAAAAACTCAGGAGACAGCAGGTGTTGATGAGGATGTGGAGAAAGAGGAACACTCCTCCACTGCTGGTGGGGTTGCAAATTGGTACAACCACTCTGGAAATCAGTCTGGCAGTTCCTCAGAAATCTGGGCATGTCACTTCTGGAGGATCCTGCTATACCACTCCTGGGCATATACCCAGAGGATTCCCCAGCAGGTAAGAAGGATATGTGCTCCTCCATGTTCATAGCAGCCCTATTTATAATAGCCAGAAGCTGGAAAGAACCCAGGTGTCCCTCAAGAGAAGAATGGATGCAATAAATGTGGTATATATACACAATGGAGTAATATTCAGCCATTAGAAACAATGAATTCATGAAATTCTTAGACAAATGGATGGAGCTAAAGAACATCATACTAAGTCAGGTAACCCAGTCTCAAAAGATCAATCATGGTATGCACTAACTAATAAATGGATATTAACCTAGAAAATTGGAATACCCAAAACCTAATCTACACATCAAATGAGGTACAAGAAGAACAGAGGAGTAGCCCCTGGTTCTGGAAAGACTCAGTGAAGTAGTATAGGGCAAAACCAGAACAGGGAAGTGGGAAAGGGTGGATGGGAGAACAGGGGGAGAGAAGGGGGCTTATGTGACTTTCAGGGAGTGGGGGACCAGAAAAGGGGAAATCATTTGAAATGTAAATAAAAATATATCGAATAATAAAAAGAATAAATGAGACAAAGGTAAAAAAAAAGAAATAATATGTACGATTGATGCCTATCATCTGCACAGTTCTGTAACTTAACATGAACAAAGAAAAACAAAAGTATACTTTTTCACTTGTTCATGTTTGATGCTCCATGCAGAGCAAGATAGCTGAATGATATACATATCGGCAGGGGTTTGATTATTCCTTTGTATAAATTAGACTCCATTCAAATTTTATGAAAGTGAGAATTGAGGCATGTACTCTTAATGCCTTCAGAACAATTACAATAACCCACTTAAGCAATATGGCATCATGTGATATTTCTAAATATTTAAATTAAAATCTGCAGATGACAAAACTATTAAATAGAATTAAAGTCTTGTAGAGCGAATGATTCACGTGGACCATTATTCCTTTAAGAAGTTATACAAAGATGAAAGTGAGGAGAAAATGCAGTAGTACTACACTTACCCATAATGCAACAAATTAAAATGCTAATACCAGTTCAGGCAGCATTTAACTGGTCAAAATTTTAAATATATAAGAATTTCCTACAAGTGTGCTGGTATAAGTATATAGACTTGTTTCTATCTAACATATACTTATTTTATGAGAATTTCTTGTTGAATAAAAATTAGCCATACAAATTATAATCTCATAGCCAAATGCTAAAAATTTCAATTTTACATGTTTCAAGTTAGTTGAAATATTATTGAACCTCATTTCATCCATATAGATCATAGTGATGTAAAGCTTACTGCCAACATTATAATTATGTTACTTGAATAGCTTTCAATTTGTATAACTATAAATAAAATGATAGTAACCCTATCATGGCCTATATCATCTTCTTCACACTAAAATATTTGGCAAAGATTTTCTTTCGATTTTTTGGGTTGATCTGTTTGCTGTATATTAAACAACCTACTTTGAATCCATATCTTTGGAGTAGGATACGTCAAAGCACAAAGGAAATTTTATGGTCATGTCTACATGATGCTACTAGATCCCACTATTATTTCCACAGAACTTGGTATCCTTTTCTCTATTGAGTCAATTAATTAGGTGTATTTTTTAATTAGAGAAAGTAATGAAGATATAAAATTTCCTCTTTAAGTAAACATTATTTTCATATAAAGTACAATAATTTCTCGAGGAGGGCATGTGAAAGAAATAAAAAGGTACATACAGTGGAGTTTTCCATACCAAAAGTAGCATGCACTTTAGCATACAAAAAGGAACTATGTCAACCAGAAATTATTATAAAAGATCTCAATAAATACTTTTAACATTTCAAAATTACATTGTATATAAATTTAAATGAAAAAATTAACAGGAGTTTATATCTTCCAGTCACAAGAGGTGTGAAGATGATCTGAGATATTTTGTACTTCCATCCAGCATTATATAAGATATTGTTTGAGGAACATACCAAGAAAATGAGATGTTAGCAGCATATATTCCTCAGGCACCAATCTCATGGGATTTGTGTTGCCAAAAGACAAGTTAAAATTTATAATAGGTGATTATGTTATGAACTATTATTCAGAAGATAGTTTTATTTAGATAAATAAAAATATTTACTATAATGTTTCAGTTGATAGAGGATAGACGGATAAAATTATTTAAATACTGTAGCTCAAAATTCTTCTATATATTTCTAATTCTTGGTTTTTCACAAGGAAAACTACCATATGCCATGATATATTTGAGAAAATATTTTAAAAAACATGAATTTCTTACTTAAAATTTTTAAAGAAATATTTCATTATAAAAACATGAAAATGTGGTTAGGGAAATGTTTCAGTTTTTAAGAGTACTTGCTGCTCTTACAGAAGACCCAGGTTCAATTCCCATCCATGCCATGGTAGCTCACAAATATTAGCAATTCTAATTCTAAGAATTTTGTGCACCCTTTCTTTCCTCTGCAGAATTCAGACATGAATACAGTAAGTGTACATGAAGGCAGAACAAATACATTTGAAATAAAAGTACATAAATATTTACAAATTTGAAAATAAAAAGTTATTTGTAATCATGATTTCATTTTGTTTTGAATTCTACCATCTCTCTCTCTCCTCTGCTTCTCTCCCCGTGTCTCTCTCTCTTTCTATCATAGTGTTGTGAGTGTGTGTGTTTATGTGTCTGTGTGTGTGCCTTCATGTCTGTATGTGCAGTATGTGAATACCTAGGGACCTTGGAAGCTCAAAGGGGGGATGGCAGATTCCTTGAAATGATAATGCATGGTTGTGAGCTACATGGGTGCTCAGAACAAAATTGGAATTCTCTGCAAGAGCGGTAACAATTGATATACCAGTTAAGCCTCAGTAAAATTAGATATATTTTAAAGAAAATAAGTTTAACTCATATTCATAAAAATTACATTGAACATACTGGCTTCAAATATCTGGAGGTGTTAATTTCCCTGTCCAAAATTTGTAAGTGAGAAAATGTGTTATTTTTCAAGAAACAGTTTTTTCTCATTAAACCCAGGGTCTTGTTTATAACATTGCTCACTCAAAAATTAGATACAAATTATTAATTAAAATACTTAATGAAGAATCACTATAAAGAATAGATAATAACATCATGTAATTTAAGCCAATTGTCAGTTCAAACTTTAACCCAAATGAGATAGAAGAAAGAAACCAGATAAATGTACCTCAAACATATCAAATTCAGAATGTAGATACTAGTATAGGAAAACAACTTTTGTTTTAATATCATTAAACTAATTATGAAAAGATGAATTTCATGGAAATCAAGTGACTCATTTCACATTTAAAGAGATTAAAGAGATGGATTGCCAACTGGAATTTGTCAATATTAGTAGGATTATTTCTTAAGATATATTGTTAAAGCAGTACTAAAACATAAGCATTTTATATCTAAATGAATTAGTAATTTGCTAAATATTCATGGTGAAAAGCAAGTAAACTGGGCTAACATTTTCATTTGTTTTATTATAATTGCTATCAAATAACATGATTTAACCATCTAAATGGATAACTTAATATGTGCCATTGTGATATTCACATACACTATAAAGTGTCAGTGACTGAGGTCAATACTCCTTTGCCCTATTTCATAAGCTGCCTTTCTTCACCTTCATAATCTGCACAAACCCCTTGCTGTTCTTTTTTAGTCATCTGTTTCTCTTCTTGTATATGAAAGAAAAAATGTTGTAGCTGAATTTCTATGTCTATTTCATTTAGCTTAATGTGATACCTTCTAATTATAATGTTCTTTCAATTTTATTGTTATATAATTCTTTAATACACATAATTATAATATTGTTCGTACATACTATATAATGTTTTAGTTGCATATTAATCGGTTGATTGACACTTATTCTGATTACATAACTTCTCTAGTTATAATAGTGCTACCATATACATTAAGATACCATACATATCTATTGTGTTTATCTCATTTCCTTCATGCATATATACCTAGAACTTGTATAGATAAATCACATTATAGCTCTACTTGTTAGTTTTTTCCTCTTTTAGTTTTTAAGGAACACATATATTCACAGTTTTTCTCTAATAACTGAACTAATTTAAATGCTGAGCAGTAGGAGTATTTGTTTTAATTTTCCTTTTTGATGATAGATACTTAAACTGGGATAAAATATAGTTTCATGTAGTTTTGATTTGCACTACCCTAGTGGTTAACTGTATTGAGATCTTTAAATATAATCATTACCCATTTTCTATTATTCTTTTGAGATATGCCTCTTAGGCAACTTGATTGTATTGATTGAATTATTTCAGGTGCTTTGTAGTTATAGTTTAAAAATTTTATGATATATTAAGCCATTGAATTTGGCAATTATTAAATTGAGATGATAAGTTAAGCATGTTAATTTTTGGCTTTTTGGAAATTATAAAATATTATAAAAACTGAATTGAAAATCACACACACAAATATATATATATATATATATATATATATATATATATATATATATAAAACAAATCTAAATAATACTAAAACTAATATATTATGTATATACAAATAAATATATATTTTTATGCACACATTATTTCAGATGCTGGTGTGGGTATTGTAGATAATGTGAAGCATAAGATGATTAGAATCTATTTCTTACTATATGACCATCTGTTAGTAGAAAAGTCCAAAAGCATAGAAGGAAATAATGCTACTTATACAGCACAATTCACAATTTAACACATTTGGTGAATTCCCAGATGTTTGGACCCATTAACACAATCACATTTCTATATGTTTCTATCACTCCGTAAACTCTTTTTAAACTCAGATGCAAATTACCTGTTTCCAGGCTGAGCCTGAGTAACATTAAACTAGTTTATTTGTGAACATTTTAAACAAATAACGAGATTTAAAATATCTTTTAATCACTATGCTTAATCTGCTCATGCTGGATAGCATCTACCAAATATTTTTCCTTAATGCTAAATTTTATTTTATTATGTAGTAATATCATTTTGCTTTCATTTATTTTGCCATTAGTTGATGGCATTTTATAATTTCACTTTAAGGCTATTTTGAATGATTTTGGGACTGACCATTACAGACAGGTAATATTTTGGTATATTTTATTTCTAAACAGAAAACTAGAATTATGATATTTAACATTTTTAGCATCACCAAAATGGAGTCTTAACCAAAGCAGTAAAAATAGAAATGAAGGAAGCCTCAACAACATGGACTTGAATTCACCAAGGGTGACTGCTTGTGCCATTTCTTGATATATACATTATAAGCAGTAGAGAAAAACATTGTATTTTTACTATTATAACATACTCTGAGGTAGTCATCTTATCACCTTTGACAGCATGATTACCTTGAGATTTTTAATTATGGAAGATATAATACTTTGTACTAACTGAAATATAAACTTATTCTCTACACATTTTCATCTTGCATATATGTAATTTCAATCCAAAATTATCATGTGACAATTATATTTTTCGGTATTTCATATAACATTGGTCTAATAAAGGAAGGGTGGCAATTGATCAAAATGCAAGGAGTTCCTTGGTACCACCATGTTACTCACCCCCTTGACATGGATTCAATATAGAGGAGCAATGCCCTTTTGAATACTAAGTTCTTGCACTAGGCAATTTCCAACTTCTTATTCACTTGAAACAATGTTTTTTCAGGATATTCTAAACAATATTTAATAAAATGATGCTCATATAGAATATAATACTATATCATATGTCTATGAGTCAATGAGCAAATAAGGAACAGATCTAAAATTATTTACTCTATTTTACCCAACGACCACATGATCTTCCCTTCCTCTCTTATCCTTATGCATGCACACCTTAAGATCTTAGCTCATGGAGTAATGGAGCAATTTTATTGAACTAGAAGACTATGTGGCATCCTTTGTAGACTACTTGTGCTATTAAAGAAATAAAGATGTTCCAGTCCTGGCTGGGATGATTGATTTTTGACCACTGCTTCATAATATAAATAAGGAAGAGTATATTTGTTTTTTAAAATATTATTTCATCCTTTAGTATTGTTTTTTACCCTCCAGATGTTCTTATACTCCTGGTCCACCCTCTCACTGAGGAAGAGTACATTTGTAATTTAGAATGTTTTAGACCAATGATTAACATATGTATAATGAAATTTCAACGTCAGTAGAAAAGTTGAACATTCTCGTGCATGTAATACTACATCTCTTGTATTAATGAAGGTTGGTATCACTTCAACAAGAGGGAAATCCAGTTGTTCAAACTAAGCATGGAGAAAATATATGTGGTATAGAAGAAATCAGAAATTATAAGTTGTATCCTAGAGGTAGGTAGTTTTTCTTTATCAGTTAAAATATTAAAAGATAAATTTTAAATAAATGCATGGTAGAAAATAATGTTTATTTACAAATATTGAAGTTTCCTTGACAGAAGAATTACAAGAGCTAGGGAAATCAGCTGATGAACTTGAAGTGAATTTGTAGTTGTATATTGTTTATAGTATCTGGCCTAGTGAATTTTAATAAGGACATAAACAGGGTCTGTGTGCTTCTTCTATATCAGGGATTAGGCCTCAAACTCTCTCCATGTTCATGGTAGTAACTCAATTAAATCCTCATGTCTTGGTGTATAAGCCAGGAAGCAATTGTAATAGGATCCCTTGTTTTGATGCACAAGTGTAAAAAAGACTATTGGTTGGCTAGAGTAAATATAGGCTCCACAAATCCCTCTGACCTTTGCAGTATAACAGGATCAGAGAAACCCTGTAAACGTAAGCAGAAATAGTTTACCTTCTGGGAACCTTTGGGCCAAAGAGCCAAAAGAAGATGGAAACTTCCTGCCTATTCCTAAGAGGGAAACAACACAAACCTCTAACTGTAGTTAGTATATTTCTTCAGGCATACAACCTCACTATAATGTAAAATACATAAAAATGAGGATTACCAGTTTATAAATATTTCCTCTACATATTTTATTAACATTTATCTGTGTATATATTTTTCTTCTTCCTATAATCCATTTGAAATGGTATAGAACATTTATTGATTGTACAACAATGACTGTGAACATCATGTGATATTATTTTAAACCTAATTTTATATATTTTATGTGTATGAGTTTTTCTCTTTTTTGTAAAACATCAGGCTAGAAGAAGACTTCAGACTCCCTGAGACTATAATTTAAGATGATAATGCATAATTACTATGTGGTGAGACTTGAAATACATCTCAGCTGCCTGTGCTCTTACCTACTGAAACATTTTTCACATTTCTTATTCTTATTCTTACAACATAGTTTTAATTTAGCTGGATTTCAAAGAAACAAATACATTTTAAAAGGATTTTTTTTCATTGTTTTTTTTTAATTTTTTTTATTCGATAAAATTTATTTACATTTCAAATGATTTCCCCTTTTCTAGCCCCCTTAAAAGGATTTTAACTCCTATTCTATGGAGTAATTATGCATAATTATTTGTACCTAAAACAGTTTTACATATTAGGTGGAATATGATTTTCTTGTTTTCTTTGGAGATAAAATATGGTTTGTAGAGATGCTTAGAGGTAACCATTGAAAAGCATGGATTTTAGGGTTAATGTAAAATACCATCTTCACTAGTCCACAAGACAACCAGAGAGTACATTATCTCAGGCATGCCTTTGAGCTTATCTCCAGGGGACATTAATAGTAGAGCCACTATGCAAAACAAGTAATCCTCCTTGTTAGTGAGAATGTATTTTATCCAATTTATTTTGTGTCTGACCTGAACAGTAAGGTTGTCACTTTCTTGAATATGATCAAATTCCTCCTGTTTTAATGTCTTTTATCTGGACCTTAGTAACTTTTCTGTCTGGGATATCAAATTGAAATATCAGTTGTCCCTGTATCTTGATGTTGCCAGGATTCAGTATAATCTGCTTCTCAAATCTTCAGACAGAAATTGCAAATGTACCATTGGCTTTCCTGATATTTCGGTCTGAATATGACTATAAATATAACTCTTCTCCGTAAATTTGTGATTCACTTCCTTTGAGAAAATATTTCCTCCATATGTATATTTGCAATGTGTATGTGTATACAAACATACACATACACACATTTCTTTAAATGATGTAAATATATTTAAAATCTCTTATCTACATATCGTATCAGTCCCAGGTGTCAGACTGCAGACTATGAAATTTTTCACCTTTCACAAGTCAATCTCATAAGTCATATATCCATATGTATATATATATATATATATATATATATATATATATATGCAAACACAAAATTCTAGACATGTACACGCATGTATACACACATACATGCATTCATATATCACTTGACTTATAGTAGGCTTATGCCATTAATATATATTTTGGAGGTGATAAGATTATTTTATTTGATCTGTGAATAGTTGGATTTGTACTTATAAGTTATATCACTGTTACACTAGTAACAGAAACCATCAGAAATTGACAGAAACTCTTTTGTCATGAAAGATAACATATGTACTAAAGTAATAGGATAATAAGGCATATATTTAACAATTAAAACAATTGTGGTAATAAAAGATGGCTCAATAACTTAACAGTTTGATAAATAAGTTTAAGGACATGAATTTTGATTTCCAGTTCCAAAGTCAAAAAGCTGAGCATGGTAGCATGAATATTTAATACCAGCAGTAGGACAGCAGAGACAAGAGCTTTATGAAATTCCTTACAATCAGGCTAGGTAATTTTGTAAGCTCTAACATCAGTAGGATACCTTATCTCAAAAAAATGTAAGATAGGGATGAAATTGTGGAAGGCACCTGTGGTTTTCTTGGTCTTCAAATATACAGAGACATGCATACCTACATCCTCACACATGTGCACATTCACATGCACATGCACACCTATGCCATTCATACAAGGACAAAAACATTTGACATTACAATACACGACATTACAAATACAAGTGCATATACACACGTCTGTGCATGCACACTCATACAGTCCCTTAATTTTTGTGTGGTTTAGAAATAATGATATTCAGTTAGAATTTGTTACAGATACATTAGATTTTTATTCAAACATAGGCAACTTGTGCTTCTTTTTATGTCTACCCTCTTTTATTGATAACTATCAAGTATTTTTATAAACTAATCAACTAAATGGCATACATTAGCAATGAAACTTACTATATAATATTCATTGTTTCTCTCTTTTTTGAAATTATTGCTACTATATTTAAATGAACAGGTTTTTTAAATTAAAATAAATGTGATGCCATGTACTTAAGTGGAAAATAAACAAATATTTTAGTAAAGTTAATAAGATGGATTCACAAATTATATAGAAAATGCATCACTTTATTATCATAATTAGTAAATGAAAAAATGATGTAAATTTCTATTGTGTCTGAATTGCTATTTAAAAGAATTAGTTATAATTACAAACTTTCCAAAACCTATCTTCATAGTACTATTCTACATTAGGTTGCAACGTCTTCTCTAAAATCTATTGCTGCTTAAAGTAGTGTAGTCTGGCATTTCTAAAGTAATGATGAACCTGAGATTTAAAGAAGTTAGGTTAATTATCCTTAAACAACATAAGAGGACACATATAAAGATTGTGTTTCCAGGCCCACATTTGCTTCTGTGTATCTATTTCTTTGCTGATAAAATAGACATAACAGTCCAAAATTATTTACATAGTTTGAAGATTAATGAAACAAAGGTCTTAATGCTAGTCTGAACTATAGAAAACTGGAAATTACCCACTACTTCATTATAGAAGTTTAGATATATCATTGTTGTTTGAAATCTTTGCTTATAAAATAAAGATAGATTTGGACTAACTATCTTGACTTCTATGCCCTTTGGACCTGATTTGGAGGGTTGTTAGTTTGACAAAAATTCCCATATGCTGTGGTGAGTTAGAGACAACATAGAAATGGTAATTCCAGGAATTGTGTGTCTCAAGCTGAGACTACATGTAGAATAGTGCATGTTTGTACATTTTTCTAGGAATAATTTATAAATTTCAACAAATTGTTACATTCTTTAGGACTTAAAGTACTGTAGGAAGTAAACCACAGTCACAGAAAAATTAAATTCAATCAGTATGTCATCTCAGCTCAAAAGATTCTTTCTGTGCTATTGTGCTTTGAAGGCAAAATATTCCATTGGCTTGTAGGTTGGAACGCTTGGTCTCCAGGTCCTGGCACTACATTGGGAATGTGTGGAACTTTTGAAACATAAAGCCTAGAAGGAAGAATTAGATTTTGAGAGACATAAGCCAAATTTCCAGCCCCAGTTTCTATTTTTGCTGATAGGGTAGCACTTTCTGGAGGACTATCATGACTGAAAAAGCATGTATAATCTGAAGTTGGATCTTGCCCATGACCAGATTGTTGCTGAAGTGGGGCTGTAGCTGCTGAACATGTCTGTAGCCTCACTAGTCTAATGACTTATTGCTTTACATGTGAGAATGTTCCTGCTCAGCCAGGTTACTGTCTTGAGTATAGTTCTTCAATTATTTTGTCATAACAAGTCAGTGAGTATTTATTATCATATACTCATGATGCATCTAACCATTGCAGTAAATTTGTTACTTCTTTCTTGTACTATGTCAATTCTTCACCATTAACTCAAAATACAATGTTTTTTTTTTAAAAAACTACACAGCTCTGTGATCCTTTTCTTAAGTTTCTCAAATCTGAGGAAATTACTTTCCTTTGAATCACAAGAAATGTTTGGAGTACTAAGAATACAGCAAAATGGTAGAGTTATGTGTTACACGTCTTCAGTTCAATCTCCACAACACAGACAGGTATGTAGGTCATTAGGTACATAATAGATACATAATATTTTGTAACTCTTCATACAAACATGAACAGATACTAGACAAGAAGCATTTCCAAAGATTATGAATTTAGTTTCCCTCATTGTTTAAAAATATAGCCCATTAGAGTGGAGTATTTACACATCTCTGAATTTTGACCCTGCTTTCTCCCCACTCCATTCTCTAATTCTTCTTTTCCTCTTAGTATTTGATGTTTTAAGGAAACCAAAGATATGCTTCTGAATCCTTGATGCTTCTAGGTTCCTGTGGTTAGCTTCATCCCCCTAAGGCATCAGAGGACACAAAGCTGGTTGGCCCAGGCAGATAACTTCAGTCATATCCCTTGTCACCACCAACAGGTGTGTAAACAGAGGAAGTGATTGTCCAAAATATAAGTTCAGTGTCAGAGCTCCTGCTCCTTGTCCCATGTAATACTACACCAGTGTGCTACTTTCTGATATGTAGACTATTCTCCAATGACTAGAGATAAAAATATAAATATAAGCAGAAAAACTGAAAAATTCATGTTGGTAGTCTTTGGAGACAGTTAATGTAACAATAAAAAGAAACTGAGCATTAACTGATGGTCATAGCAGTACTGAAAGAAACAGGCTCCATTTTCCTTTAGGATATGAAAAATGAGTTCAGCTTCATGTTTACTCTTATTTTGGCACACATTCTGTTGTTCATTGAAACAAATAATGTCTCACTTATTGTGAGATGTTACAGGACTGAGGGAGATATAGTTCAGTTGGTAGTATATATGACTCACAATACCCGGAACTCCATAAACAAGTTGTGGTAACTTTACATTTATAATTCAAGTACTCAGGAAGAGGAGGCAGGAGGAACAGGTATTCATAGCATCCTCAGTTAAAATGTGAGTTTATGGCTAAACTGATCTACATTATATTCTTTATTAGAATGATAGGGGATAAGAAGTGGAATGGTGGACTAGACTATGAAGGGAGATCCATGGAAAAATTTCATAGTTTGGTTTGACAATAATATATTAACAAGGTGTCTCAGTTGTTCCATTGCTGTAAAGAAAAACCATAATTAAAACATCTTATAAAATAAGGCATTTAATCTGGAGCTTGCTTAAATTTTCAGAGTGTGAATCCATAACCATTCCGGAGGGGGATATGGCAAAAAGCAGAAAGAGAGAGAAAGAGCGTGCTTGACATTGACTTTTGAACCCTCAAAGCCTACTTCCAGTAATATCCTTCCTCCATCGAGACCACACTATCTAATCCTTTTAAATAGCACAGAAACTGGGGACAAATATTCAAATATATGAGCCTTATGTCTCCAAGGAGAAAACTCAGGTTGTCAGTTTTGTGCAATCACATTAATCCAATGAATTGTCTCACCAGCCCCACTCTTTTACACTCTCCTTTATGCCCAATTACCTAATTATGCATTGTCACAGTGGCTAAAATTCTTATAATGGTTAGTTTGCCAACTAACATCAATCAGAATGTAGGCAAAATGTATCTCTCTTTCATGTGTTTGTATTTTAATATAGCCTCACATATGCTAGGCTGGAACATTTAATAACCAAAGGAGACATTGAATTTCTGGTCTTCCTTCCTCTACTTCCAGAATGTTGAGATTATAGGTATGGGTCATATCCACATTTAAGTAATGCTATTAATTGAAGTGAAAGCCTATCATGTAGTGGAATTTTAATCTGGCAACAATGCTACTATCATAAGGGAACACAACCAAAGACCATCTAGGTCCATGTGATCTGCCTGGAATGACCCACCTTTAAACCTTCTCACTGGAATACACACATTTAATTCCTCTGGCTAGAATATAGGCATACTCTGAGTCTACACATCTACTCCTTCTTCCTGGAATATGGACATGACTTTAGTACACACTATCCCAAACAAAGATGTCTAATTGAGTTACAGAGAAAGTTTTGACAGAATGAGTCAGAGATAGGATATGCCCAACTCCTGAGAAAAGGAAAGAAAGACTGCTTAAGAGCAGTCCAATGAGAGAAGTATAGTTGTGTGCAGCTTAATATAGTTATTTTCAGTGCAGTTCTGTAGAAAGCAGTTGAGTTCAGTTGAGTTCCTGAAGTCAGTGCTGTCAGTGCAGTTCAGTTCATGGAATTCAGAGGGGTTTTGTAATCAAAGAAATTCCATCAGAAGCCAAGAGAATCCAATTTGAATCAGTCAGATTTGAGAGAAGTTTGAGCCCTTACAGCTGTGTTGAACCAGCCAGCCAGAGTTGAGAAATAGTGAGAATGGTTGAGTTTGTTCAGCAGTCAGTTTCAGTGGCTTAACCATTCTAGGTTTAGGTTAGTAGATAGAGGCTGGAAACTGGAGCCTGGGTTGGCAGATTAGACTGCATGGAAGCTAGAAACTTCCATGCCTATCTATGCCTAAGGATACAAGTTATGGAGTTCAATGTCATTTGGGTCACATGCTCACGCCTAGAGCATCCCAATTTCTCTACAGATCTTCTGCCTATTTTCTAACCTGTTCACTTCATGTAACTCTACCCAACAGTGCTCCATATTGCCTGTGATGTCTAGGGGACCACAATCATAGTCTAGTTTCCTGCTGTAGCACAAACTTCCCTTGATTATTATTGTTATTGTTATTGTTGTTGTTATTATTATTATTATTATTACTTTTTCAAGACAGGGCCTCACTATGCAGCTCTTGATGTCCTAGAACTCACTTTGTAGAAGTCCACTTGACTCTGTTGGGATTAAAGATGGATGTCACCACCTGAAGCTCATCCCGTGCTTATTAACAAAAGATTCCACTTAGAATCCTTTATTTTGGAACACAATTTGTTATTTTTCTTGAGACATGGCTCAGATCTTCTAGTCTCTGAGTGTTACCTTGACTACAAGTACAAAGGTACTGCAGAATGCTTAATTTTTACTTTGATAAGACTCATTTAGAGCACAATAATCTGGGGAGACCAACTGAAACTGTGACTTAGGGGCTTCGTTACTGTTTGCAAAGATTCTCTGTTCAGACTAACCATGGTCAGTAGTTAGAACAGGACAGTCTGCCTGGCTTTGCTCTCATGGTCAGGTAATGGAAATGTCAAATTTGATCTGCTGGTGATCATCAGACATCTAGGCCAGCTATGGTGACACATAGTCTTCAAGGGGTGCTGAATGTAGGGAATGGAGGTGTGGGTCAGGCCCAGCACAGAGGATTTAGAGTTCAAATCCAGCTTTGGGGTACCCTGTCTCAAAAATACAAAAGTATACAAACCTAATAAGGAAAATATCATACATCTCTCTCACAACTGATGCTAACATAGTTCTTTCAAGCAAGGGAAGTTAGCAGTGGAGTTTAGACAAGTAGAGAGCTCTCTAAACCTTATCTGGTAAGCTACAGTGTAGATGTTGTGCTTCTTACTGGTAATCACATTGGGCAAATTCTTATCTTTTCTTGGAGGACCTTCACAGCCTTTAATAAGATATCACGAAAACCAAATACTAAAAGGAATAATTTAGTCAAAAGCTCAGGGGACACACTTCAGGGAGAGCTGGGGAACTGTGCTCTTGTGACAGAATTTTTCCACTCTTACCGGGAGTCTTTTCTTGGCGCTGGCCTTCCAGTCCATCCCGCCCCAGTCTCCCAGTCAGGCAAGGTCAGATCCACATTTGGCTTATTGACCTGGATAGCTTCTCTCTTCTCTTTTAGGAACTCTTTGATGACTTCATCCCCAGCAAAAGCTTCCTTTATCATTTGCTTTTGGTCTTTCATTACTTCATCTTCTTGGGAAGAAACAAGAGCAAGAACTTTAACTTGTCTTCGAGAGTATTTCATGATAAGACTGAATCCTTGGTTATAACGTCTTAGCACCCACCCCCCAGACAATCCTGCTCCATTTTCCTTCTTTCTCTCTAGAGAAAAATATCCTTAGCTTGTCATCATGACATGATTTTTAACTTTCAAGAAGGAAGTTTTAGGGTCAAAGAAAAGATGGCCTGTGTCAATAACAGAAGCTCCAAGTGGCCTGGCCAGAATGTGAACTTCCAGCATCTTAGACATCCAAGGTGCCTTGTCTTACTCGTTTAAAATCACTTGATTTGGAGTTGGGATGGAGGGCTGAGCACTGGTTGGTGGAAATGAGTGAAGGGAGCTTTTGCAGACCAGTCACTGACCTCTGAATGGTGCCTGGGATCCAGTCAGAGCATTCAGTGGCTGCCTTCTCCATTGAGGGCAGGTTGACAGTCACTCCAGGGAACTTTAGTGGCTCAGAATTCAGGCAGCATGTGTGGCTCAGCTGTGTCCACATATCTGCATCTGTTAAACTGACACTTGGGCCCAGCATGGTGCCAAGATACCAACCTGACCTTACTGTGCTGTGTGTAAGAAGGACCCATCCTGTTCAACTGTCAACTACCCCACCACAAGCCAGAGATCCTGGCTCTGCTTACCAAATTCTCTACTGTTGTTGGAAGCGCCAGTGACGTCACTGAAGGAGTTCTTGTAGTCAGGAGGTTCTGTAGACTGATCATTTGCTCCTTCTTGTTCTTACCCTTGGTCTGAGTCTGTGGGTTCCTCCTCATCTGCTCCCCTTCTCCTGAAGGTCTAGGGAGCTCCTTATTTGGAAGACAGTCCTCTTTACCTAGCTCCTCTAGGTCCTCCAGAGTTCGTACTCTCTCTGGCCTCTGCAGCAATATGGCCCTCTTCTGGGATAAGTTAAAGCAGCATTACAAATTCCAGGCCAGTGTGAACATATACTGACACCTTTTCAAAGGAAGCACATTAAGGTTACTAGATAGGTCATTTTTGGCACTGTAGTAGCATGAGTAATGTTATGCTCAGACTTGGTTGTGAAAATTAAAACAAAACTGACCCCAAAAGCAAACATTTTGAATTATTGTCTGTGATAGTGGGTTTAATTTAAACTTTACATCATGTAAATTTTGACAGATTTTTCAACATATCTGGCAAATAGACTCTTTACTACAGTGAAAGGTAAACTAATTATATTATCACCAAAATTCACTGTTTATAACTTTTGTTCATTGTTAGAGAATTGTAGTTTAAATTTATTGTAACAATATCTTTTTATCATGGAGTTATTGTAAGATAAAATGTTCAGTAAAAGTATCTACCATAAAATTTTAAACCACTATGTTAAATTGGCCTTTGTTTAGGTATATATTCCAAATATTCATGCAATTTTACTCAATTTGAGTAGCAAAATTCCCCTCCAAATTCTAAACATAAAAACATTCAATTTTATAATCACTCTTTATTCATTCATTTTTCTGTTGTCAAATAACCTCTCACAGATCAAAGTATTTGAATTTTTTTTTATTTTTAGAATTGTTTCCTTTTTATTTATTCTTGTCATATATTACATCCTGACTACAGTTCCCCTCCCCTCCCAGTCTTTCTCCTCCCCACCTCTCCTCTTTCTGAGAAAAGAAATATCTCTTCCAGGGACATTAACCAAAGACAGCATAACAAGCTACAATAAGACCAGTCACATACTATTACATCAAGCTGGAACAAGGCTGCCCCATTTTCATGGATGGTGTAAAAGCATTTTATGTTTGAAATCTTATGTAATCTGCACTTTATTTTCTCCACGTCATGAATTTTTAGTTAGTACTGATAATTTCAGATAATATTTTATTTCTCTCAGGAAAGTATGAGTAATCAAAATTTATGGATAATTTCTCATTAACATTTAGGCTTAAACAATCTTTTAGCTCTTCAAAGCCTTTGAAATCTTCATCTTCCTGCAGTACGTTATCCATGGTTTTGCATATAGTTAAAAATAAATATTTTTGCGCCCCCCCCCCCGCAAAAGTAAACAATAGAGTCAGGGATAGACCCCATCCTCACTATTAAGATTCCCAAAAGTATTCCAAGCTACTCAGCCACAACATATATGCAGAGAACACAGGTCATACCACTACAGACTCCCTGATCTCTGTGAGCCTCCATGAGTCCCAGGCAGTTGACTACATGAGCCATGTTCTCATGCTATCCCTGACTTCCTGAGAACTATCTTACGTTTGGTTTTGAAATTGGTGTTAATTAGGGCTTTACTGCTTTGAACAGACACCATAACCAAGACAACTCTTGTAAGGAACAACATTTAATTGGATCTGACTTACAAGTTCAGAGGCTTAATCCTGCATTATCAAGGCTGGAGCATGGCAGAGTCCAGAAGGGCATGGTGCAGGCAGAGCTAAGAGTTTTACATCTTCATCTGAAGGCTGCTAGCAGAATACTTACTTCTAGGCAACTAGGATGAGGGTATTAAAACCCACACCCATAATGACACCAACTCCAACAAGGCCATGCCTCCTAATGGTGCCACACCTCCAAATAAGGCCACTCCCTTGGCCAAGCATATGCAGACCATCACATGCATTTTTACAGAGAAATCGTTGTAGATCTATTTTCACTCTTCTACATATAGACATCCAGTTAGTCCAGCATCAATGTTGATGATGCTTTCATTTTTCCATTGTATATTTCTGGCTTCTTTGTCAAAATTCTGTTGTCCATAGCTGTATGGAATTTTATATGGAACTTCAATTCTATTCCATTGATCAACCTGTCTGTTTTTATGCCAATAATATGTGGTTTTAATTACTTTAGCTCTGTAATATAGCTTGATATCAGGGATAGTGATACTTCTGGAAATTTTTTTACTGTATAGGATTGTTTTAGCTTTTATTTTTAGATTTTCTATATGAAGTAGAGAATTTTTCTTTCAAGGTGTGAAAAGTATTGTGTTGGAATTTTGATGGGGATTGAATTGAATCTATAGGTTGGTTTTTTATAAAGTGACCACTTTTACTATGTTAATTCTTAATCCTTTTAATTCCATGAACACGGGAGATCTTGCCATCTTCTGAAAATTTATTCAATTTCTTTCTTCAGAGACTTGAAGTTCGAATCTTACAAACCTTTCACTTGCTTACTTATAGTTATACCAAGGTATTTCATATAATTTGTGGCTACTGTAAAAGGTATACTTTCCCTGTTATCTTTATAAATTTCTCATTTATATATAGGAGAGCTACTGAATTTTTAAAGTTAATCATCTTTTCATTAATTTTGCTGAAGGTGTTTTTCAGTTATAGGAATTCCCTGGTAGCATCTACAAATAGTGATACTTTGGCTACTTCCTTTCCAATTCGTATCCCCTTGATCTCTTTTAGTTTTGTTATTGATCAACTTGAACTTTAAGAACTACATTGAATAGATATGAAGAGAATGCACATTCTTTTCTTGTTCTTGATTTCAATAGAATTGCATTGTTTCTTATCATTAGTTGTAGGCTTGCTCTAAAATGCCTTTATTATGTTTTAGTATTACTTGTATTCCTAATCTTTCAAAGACTTGTAATATGATAGGGGTTTGCATTTTTTCAAAGGATTTTCACCATTTGATGATCATATATGTTTTTCTATTTTAGTTTATATGGGGGATTACAATGACTAACATTTGTATGTTGAATCAGCCCTGTGTCTCTGGAATTAAGCCTATTTGATTATTCTGAAGTACATATTCTTTTGATATGTTCTTGGATTTAGTTTGTGTGTATTTTATTGAATATTTTGCAGAAGTGTTCATAAGGGAAATTGTTCTGGAATTATTTTTCTTTTGTTAAATATTTGGGTGGTTTAGGTATCAGAGTGGCCATGGGCTAATAAAATGAATTTGGCAATGGCTATTCTGTTTCTGTTTTGTGGAATAATTTGAGGATTAATGATATACCCTTCTTTCAATGTCTGGCACAATTATGTGATCTGACTCTGGGATTTTTTATACTGGGAGTGTTTTAATGACTATTTCTAGTTTGTGGGTAGGTTTTATTTTATTTTAGTTGTTTATTTGATTTTGATTTAACTTTGGTAAGTGTCATCTTACTGAGAAAACTGTCTAATTCTTTTAGATTTTCCAGTTTTGTGGAGTACAACATTTAAAGAATGAACCAATGATTATTCGGATGTCCTCAGTGTCTGTTATATCTTTTTCATTTCTGATTTTGTTATTTGAATATTCTTTTTCTGTCATTTAGTTTATTTGGATAAGGGTCTGACTTATTTTTATTTTTCTCAAAGAACCAAACAACTCTCTGTGTCATTGACTCTTTGTACTGTTCTACTTGTTTCTATTTTATTGATAGTAGACCTCTGTTTATTTCTTGTTATCTACTCCTTTTGAGTGTGTTCGTTTCTTTTTACTCTAGAGCTTTCAGATGTGCTGTTAAGTAGCTAGTTTGAGATGGTACTAGGTGCTATGATCTTTTCTGTTAGCACAGCTGTCAACGTATCTTATGAGTTTCAGGATGTTTTGCATTCATTTTCTTTGAGTTCTTGGAAGTTTTTATTTATGTTTTAACCAACAAATAATTCACTATAGACTCGTTCAGTTGTCATGAGTTATTAAGCTTACTGTTGTTTCGTTGTTGTTGTAATAAAGTTTTAGTTCATGGTGGTCTGATAGGATGCAGGGAGGCAGTATTTCAATCTTCTTGTGTCTCATAAGACTTGCTATGTCACCACGTATGTGTTACATTTTCAAGAAAGTTCCATGAGATGCTGAGAAGAAAGTAAATTCTTTTTAATTTGAGTGAAATATCTTGTAGATATTTGTGAGGACCATTTGGTTCATAACATTTGTTAACTTTATTGTTTCTAAATTTATTTTGTCTGGCTGACCTGTACATTGATGGAATAGAGACTAGAAGACTTCCATTGTCAATGCATGAAGGTTGGTGTGTGGCTTTTTTTTCTCCTTCTTCTATATGCTTGGAGTTTTGATCATCATGTGGCATGTGGACTTTCTTTTCTGGTCCAATATATTTGGTGTTCTGTAAGTTTCTTGTATCTTTATAGGCATGCATTTCTCTAGGTTAGGAAAATTTTCTCCTATGATTTTGTTAAATATATTTTTTTAGAGTTTCTGAGCTGGAATTTTTCTATTTTTATTATTCTTAAGTTTGGTCTTTCAATAATGTTCAGCTTTCCTAGATGTTTTATATTAGAAATGTCTTAGATTGAACATTTTCTTTGACTGATGAACCTGTTTCTTCTATAGTATTTTCAATACTTGAAATTATCTCTTTTATCTCTTGCATTCTTATGGTGATGCTTTTGTCTATATTTTTTATTTACGTACCTACACCTTCCATTTCCAGAATTCTGTCAATTAGTGTTTTGTCTATTGCTTCTATTTCAATTTTCCGTTCTTAAATACTTTCCTTTTGTCTTTTTGTTTGATTTCTGGCATTCTTGGTATTCTTTAAGGTATTTTATTTCCAGCAGTATTTTGTTTGTTTGTTTTTTTTTTCATGATTTCTTTAAGGGATTTATTCACTTCCTCTTTAAGGATCTCTATCATTGTCATAAAGTTGGTTTTTAAGGTCATGGTGTGTGTGTGTGTGTGTGTGTGTGTGTGTGTGTTTCAGCTGTGTTGAAATATTCAAGGCTTGCTGCAATGGAATTTGCCTGGGTTTTGATAGTGACATATTGCATTGGTTTGTTTTGATTGTTTTTCTATACTGATGTTTAGACATTTTCATTTGGGGTGGTCTATGTGTTGCTTTCTGAGTTTCTCTTGTTAGACTGGTCTTGTTTTCATTGGCTTTTGTTTACTTTCTGCTACTGTGGCAAGAGTGAACTCTGGTCCAGCAGGAATATCTGCATAAGTTGGGGACTGGACTTCAAATGGCCTGGTTGTTCTCTGATCCAGCAAGTTTCTCCTGCCCATATTGGGGGCTTTATTTCTGGACATGTGAATGGCCTCTGATTTGGTTAAGACCTATAGGGTTGAAGGATGTGGTACCAGGCTTCTGCCTGGTTTTCAGGGTGCTTGCCTTGTCTCTGATTTTCAAGATACTGGCCTGGCTTCTGGTGGAGTACACATCTTCCATTAGATATGATGATAAATAGAGGAGGATTGGTTTATGTTATGCTGGGCAGCAGAAGTCAAGCTGGTGTCTTACCTGTAGTCCAAGGAACTGTCCTATCTGTAGTGGAATTTCTCTTGAGCAGCACAATAGAGATGACCCTGAATATGGAGTTTGTTCATGAGCTGTCCATGAAGGTTATGAGCACAGGAGAGCTGGACTTATCTTTTGTCTGCTTCCCCTCACTTGCCCCTCATCATTTTTGGCAGAAGCAAGACCTGGCCATGGTTCATAAAATTGTGAGAACTAGTCATGCCCTTCACCAGCTGCAACACTTGGGAGAGTGAGCTATTCGCCTCAGCTAGGAAGTAGGTTAGAGCTGACTCTGCTTTCAAAGGTTGCTGATAAACAACTCGCTGCCCCTAGAGGGCATAAGTCCAGGCGAGCCCATGGGATGATCAACTCAGATATCTCTCAGTTCAAGATCCAGTGATTTGTATAAGCCCACCCCAACACATACCCCATTGATGAACTAGGGGAGTACATGAAGGGGCAGATCCTAGAAATCAAAAAACAAAACAAAAAAGAGATCTCCTTGTGGCTGGGCAACAACTGAAAAATAAAGATCTCAGAAGTGTACTAGGTGCACTTCTACAGGATTTGAGTATGGTTCCAAATCACTGACCATAGAGGGCTCAAAATCATCTGGAACTCCATCTCCAGGATATCTGGATAACTCTTCTGCCTCTAAGGGCATCTGCACACACAATGGATAAACACATACATATAAACAAAATAAATCAACAATATATTTAAAAATCAGCATATATTTTTCTCATGTGTACTTGCTAACAGCTCTCCGGTCCACTCATTTAATCCAGTGGTACAGAAAACCATCATGATTTATTCAACTCAGAAAATTACTTCTTTGGCCTCTCTCTTTGCAGTGTTGTGTCCTCTTTAACAGTGTGTCAATAAACCCAACTTCCACCTGTGCCACTGCATTAGAAAGGAGAATTTAATTTAAAAACTCATTGATTTCCTCCCAATCAATAGGGAAAACTGAGCTGACACAGCAAGACTCATTCTAATCCGATCCTATCTCCACTAACAACACATGAAAATGCTCCATAAGAGATAGGAAAATATTTTAGGAGATATATAAAAGAATTCAACACGAAGGTGTTAGAAGTCTGAGGTTTCTAGAAAGGACAAAAGAAACAAAAGCCAAAAGTAATAACCTAAAGATAAATTTCAGGTCAACCTCTGGTATATATAATAATGCTTTAGATCCTGCAGCTCTGCCACTCTCTTAGAAAGAGATATTTAATCTGAAGTTCCTACTTGTAAGGAGTTGAAGCTAGTCCTGCACATAACTTGTTACACCATACTTTGCTGATTTAAATATGGAGTCTAGTGACATAGTATATTTAATGAATGGGTTCCTAAAAACTAGAAATGTCCTTTGAAGTTTTATTCACAAGCAGAAAACCTACAGGTAGACAGAAAATTTGAACTTGAAACTATCTGCGGGATACATCTAAAGGAAAGAACACACAAAACCACCACTTAAAACAATCCTGAGATGGCACATATTTCATAACAGCATGTAACTTCTAAATAGTAACTCCTAAAACTTTTGCATGTATATTATAAATTATTGTCATCAGAAAATTAATTACAACCTTACAAAAACAAATGTAGAAACAGTAAGAATATTGTAGAAGGAATAGATGAATTTAGGTATATACAGAGGCAAGTATATCATTTAAAACTACAATGAACAAACATCACAATTATTTTACTATGCATATTAAAATTTAAAAGATTGTTAGAGAAATACATTGTGCTGACATTAATTAATCTTCAAATTAAGAGTGGGAAAATCATGATATTAAGATATATTTTGTTATTTTCCTATAAAATCCAAACAAAAAATATAGTGTATATTCAACAATATACATATACTATGGATTTCAGTCATTAGGAAAGGCAAACAAGATCAATGGTTATCTACCAACATAATTAGAAACTCAATCCCTGTTCATATTATTTTTCTAAATTTTATCACCATCTTCAGAGAAATCTTTATTAACTCCAGCTTTCTGTAGTCAAGGAGGATGACAAAATTGCATAAACAGTAAAGAAATGAGTCATTTAAATTACCTTTAATGTGAATAAAAAGAAAAGAGGTTTAGAATTTTTTGTAATTCTTTAGAAATTTCAATTAACCAGAATTCTCCATACACTATCGCAATCCTGACTTGAGCTCTAATATTTGAAAGAGTCTATAATGGGTGTATGCTTAAGCTGCTACAAGCTTTCCTGTGGTTGAAATTTACATATGAATAATTAACATATTAATTATAAATGGGTTATTTGTTCATAGAAGTCAAATCCACAGTTCTCTGCTTGATAACAATGTGCTAGTCAGGAGTTTAAGGCTCTTTAATTCAGTGGAAAATAATATAACACTATTTGACTAAGAATAGTATTTAGTATTTAGTATAGACTATGCACAAATCCAGAAGCTCTTTTAATTCACTTTATTTATATGCTTGTTCTCTTCAAATAATTCAGACACGAGGATAATATAGCCAGTGCAGCAGAGTGTAGCATATAACCATTACGAAGCGTTCCAATATAAGTAGCTTAAATAGTATTGAAATAGGATATTTTATCCTCACCTCTGATTTCTTGGCACTTATATTTTTCATAGTTGTCAATTCATTTTTTTTAAAAGAAAAGAACCATTTCTAGGCTGTCCTATCTTGTCCTAATGACTATTTACTTTTCCAGTATATCTTATAACTTTTATGCATACTGTTTATATTCTCTATATAAAATGTCTTATACTAAAACACTACTATATATTAAAAGTGAATATGAACTATACAGATACATCATACATTATCATTTATAAAATAAAGGGCATTTTAAAATTCAGAAAAGGTAATAGCATATAAACATACCATAATGGACAGAAAAATGCCTTATACTGAATAATTTCATTGTATATAAATCATATGATAATACACTTATTCTTCTGATTAATCATCCAACCAACAAGAAGTTTATTTTCCTTCTCCATACTTGTCCTCTAACTTTCACTTCTTCTTTGTAAGTTTCTGTATTTTAAACACTTAGATAATGAGAAAAGGTAAATTTTCAAGGAAGGTAGTGAAAATATGACATAAAAAAAATCCACAATTGGTTTGTTCATTCTGAAATATCTAGGAATAAGTGCCTATTATAGTTCTTGTTCTTTTTGCTTTTTAAATTTAATTTTGATTGTTTAAAAGAGTAAATTATCCAAGCAGAGACTAATGTTTGTCTGTGGGTCTCTATATCTGTTTCCATCAGTTGCTAGATAAAGTCTTTTTGATGACAACTGGGCTAGGCCCCTATCTATGTTTAGCAGAATATCATTAGAAATAATTTCATTTACTCTTCCTTTCTTCCTTCTTGATTTTCTTCCTTCCTTCCTTCCTTCCTTCCTTCCTTCCTTCCTTCCTTCCTTCCTTCCTTCCTCCTTCCTTCCTTCTTTTTATGTCAGTCATGTTTGGTTCTGTCCTGTGTCTCTGAGTTCTGACACTTTAGCAGTATCAAGGGAGGGTTCTCTTTCAAGCACGGTTCTGTACATGTCTACCCCAGCATATATTGTTGTCAGAACAAATTGTAGATCTAAAGTTTTGTAGCTGGTTTGTTGCCCCAATCCCTCTTCTGGCAGTCTTGCCTAGTTACAGACGATGACCAGTCCAGACTGTATACTCTACATTGCTAGGAACCTTAGCAATGATTCCCCTTGTAGATTCTTGGGCATTTTCATTGTACTAGCCTTCTAGCTTGTCCCTGAGAAGTCATCTAATGCCAATTGTCCCTTTCAGTATTTTCTCCCTCCATCATTACCCCTCATCTGATCACTTCTGTTCTCATCTCCAAGTGTACTCATGGAATCTATTTTATTTCCCCTACCCAGGGAGATCCATCAATATCCTTCACCCCCTTGAGCCCTTGCTACTTTGCTACACTTGGTCTGTGAACTGTAGTATAATTATCCTTTACTTTATAACTAATATTCACTTATAAGTGAGTAATGCCTTATTCATCTTTCTGGATGTAGGTTACCTCAATCAGGATGATTTTTAATAGCTCCATCCATTTGCCTGAAATTTTCATGATGTCATTTTTTAAACAGCTGAGTAATATGTCATTGTCTAAATACACCACATTTTCTTTAACTATTCTGGAGTCAAGGGACATCCAAAATCTGGGTCCTTGATCTTGTTTTAGATTCACTAAGTCTACTTTGTGATGCCGCCATAAGCATGTGTGTAGTAGGATCATATCCTGAATTCACATAGCCTCTCAGTTTCCATATCCTTGAAGAAAACTATTTCAAGTAGCCAGAAGTTGTCTATCAGATTTCACAGATAATATATAATATTGCTGGTGCAGTTGGTTGCCATTCACAACTCGATATTAAGACCTGGTAGATGATGGCAATATGTATTTGAGTCAGAAGAAATAAAAAACAACTCTAGCTTGGATCAACATGAATCCTTACTACCTTTTATAGTGATTGAAGGTGTTATGCATGCAGCTTCTAGAGTAAACTAATTAATAGTATTATGCTGCTGTGATCCCTGTATGCTATTATATCTACACACATAAAAAGATGTCCTTACATAGTACTATGAATATAATTGGAGGAACCAATGACTTTTTGCTCAAATATATAAGCTGGCACAGATAATAGAACCATGAACTTGTAGCTAAATAAGTGATAGTTCTTATAGGATAACCCAATTCTGCTAAATGGATATTGCATTAACACAATTTCTAATGATGTTTTTGGATAATGATAGTATGATAAAACTCTCCGCTTTCAGAGCAGTATCTTTTTTCAGTAGATTATTATTAGTAGTATACAGACAACCAGTTAATTACAGAAATAAGGGTCTAAGAAGCATTGAAATCTCAATTGTGCAATTATGTCACGACTCTTCTTATGAAAGACTAGGGCTCATTGCCAAAGATTGGATAGAAAGACTAATGATGAAAGAGAAAGTGAGTGTCCCTAACACAATAATGTGCTATTGATTCATTAAGAACTATCACAGAATCTGCAATTGTTTAACAATACTCAAGAAACGAAGATCAATCCAAGAAAAGCCCAAGCATGAATTTGGGAGGAAATCATTGCCTTTTTTCTGATATTTCATTGTCTTCATTTTAAAGAAAGGAGAATTAATCTTTATTAAATAATCTGAGATTCATCCAAACAAGTTTGAAAAGCATGAAAAACATTAGCATCTATATGAAAGAAAGATTTGAAGTTGATATGGATACAAATATCTGTTTGCCATTAACACAGATAGCAAAATTGTAATATACTTTATATTTTATCTTCTGCAGCAAATCACTGATTTAATACTGTTCTAGATACTATTTGTAATGTAAGTAATACACAACATAATATCCTGTGCACAGTATTACTTAAGCAACTATATCTGGATGAAGGCAAATAAAACAGGAAAATTATTCCCAAAGAAATAAAAATTGCCCAGGAAACATATGCACCAGCCAGTCAGGGATCTTCAAATTTTTCTAACAACTTGTCAGACTATCTCAAAGTATGAGACTGAAATCCAGATCATGATGGCCAGTGGTGGGCTGGAGCATACATTGACCAATACTTCTTAGACATGCATATCTTTGATCTTCTATTTAATCTTTAATCTCAAGACCCTAATGTTGGACTTGAGCAGTTTATTAAATCTCTTTAGACTAATTCTCAATGTGACTACATTAAATAAATCACCCTTTTGCTTACCATCGGTTTAACATAAAATTAAGAAAAGAGAACATATAATATTAAGAGGCTTGGAATTACTACACAATTAAACTGTATTCAAATATATCTGTCACATTTATGATTTCATTTAGTAAACATAAATAATGCACTTGTTTGAATAGTATATCAGAATAAAAAGTGCCCTCTTAATCCAAGCTATAAAAGTTTAGCCATTGTTTTTTGATTATGCTATACTATAACATTGCCACTCATTAAGTTTCTAGTCTTTATATTTTGAATTCACTATGTAGGACAACTTATCTGAGCCTTGCAAGTGCTAGGATTACAAGTAGAAAACACTGGGGCTTTCATTCATTGAAATACAAATAAAATAAAAATAATCTTCAAATTGAAATTATGCATTCATCTGTACTGATTATTATCTAGTGAAAATTATATGATCCATAGCAAAACAAGATTCTTGAGTTTGAGATATTTAAGCATCATTAATTCCCCTAGAAAGAAGAAATATAATATATGAACATGTTTGCCAAAATATCAAATGAATTTGTTAAATATATATTTAATTACTGGGAAATTGAACTAAGTTGCTGAAAGCAGAACTCTCTTATGTTTACTTATGATGCATAGGTTCAGGTCGAATAACAAATTTGTGTTGCAGTTCTTAGAATTCTTTTCTGATATTTTAGCCTTTTCACAGTGATATTATATATTACTTACTGCCTTTTGTAAAAGAAACAGTCTGGAAATAAGCAAAAGATCAAATAAAAGTTCGTTATTTTCAGAAAATTCCCAAGTAAGCTGTGGGGGAATCTTACAGATTGCAAGAATAATATAGTAACCCAGGAATAAAACTTTTGTAATTAAAACGCTTAACTAGAATAAACAACCTAACTGTATAGATAAGTCATTATGACCTTGCAGATGTCGATTAGGTCTATAATTTTTAATGCTATGCTTTCCTTGTAAAATCTGATCAATGTGCATTACTTTTGCCATTGTATAGCATCAGACTCTAAAAGCAGTTTACATTATTCTTATACTGCACATAACAAAAATCAAATTAAAAGCAATATTTGGAAATATATTAACATATTTAAATTAGTAAAATAAGAATATCAATGTGCAAGCTCAAGTCCTAATTAAGAGCAACATGCTAATTCAACTTAATTTCCTAGCATCAGTCTCACTTTCTCATTTATAAAATAAAAAAGCTGAACTTTGTTATTGGTACTATTTCTTCAACTTTTGAAGTTATAATTAATTTCTCTATTATCCCTAGATTGTGAACAAATAAAATAATTCCATATTATTTTTGAAACATAATTTTTATTAAATCTGCTATAATATAGAAAGCCTATTCATTATTGTAGATATAATTTCCACAATGAAACCTATTAACTATGAATCTTAAATATACTTTATATTTACTAAATTTAAATTAGATTTAAAATAGTACTTTTAGAAATTGCCTAGAGATATGGATAAATGAAGTTATCATTCAATAAATAAATCTGACATTTTGCATTTGTAATATGGTTTCAGGTAAAAGTAGCTTTATTGGGCTACTGGCTCACAACCCACACTTAAATTATTATGCAACTGTGTTAAATTGTATAGGCACCATTTGAAATCTTTCTCAGGCAGGAATAGAGAAAGTACTTTTCATTTCTCTTTAACTCATCCTTTCCACAGCATTATTTTATGTCTAAGAGTCTGAAAATAACAAAGACAAACATAAATAAAGCATCAAGTTTGGATCACTTTATTGGCTGTTCATATATACTTTTTTATGAATAAATGTAAAGTAATATTGTACACTTTCATCACTGTATTATCACTCGAGGATACTTTGAAATATGGATTTTAGGTTCTCTTCTTAGTGCCTTTCTATGAACTCAACTTTCTTCTGAAAACATGAGGGATAAAAGTCTTTGTATTTTGAAGTACACTAATAAAACCCACTAATAAAATCCACTCCCCTATTAAAGAGCTTTTCTTCTCTCTACTATTGATCCCATGGACTACAAATGTTACATTAGTTGTATCAGGTGAGATTTTTTTTTTGTCATTGTTTTATTTGTTTGTTATTGTTTTTGTTTGCTTTTTTTGTTATGGTCTCTGGCTCTAAAGCCCAGGCAGGCTTTGAATTCACTATGTAGGACAAACTTATCTGAACCTTGCAAGTGCTAGGATTACAAGTAGAAAACACTGGGGCTTTCATTCATTGAAATACAAATAAAGTAAAAATAATCTTCAAATTGAAATTATGCATTCATCTGTACTGATTATTATTTTATATGCAATTAATTTGGAATAAAGTTCTCCAGCAGGGCACCATGTGATATTTCTATTCTACATAAGGGGTTCAGAGTTTAACATTACTTAAAAAATTATTATAGTAGGAAAGACTTTGCTGGGTTGCACGCAAAATGTCTAACATGTTGGAGACCTATAACCTCAAATTACAAAATGAATATACATCTTCAGGTCAAAAACCATACTTTAAGTTGTAGGGCAGGCACTAAAACATATTAGTCAGGAAAGTTAAAGATCTTAAACACTGAACTATCATGTTAGAGGGCTCCTATTTGGTTCACTAACTCAGAAGACTATATTATTGAAGAAAGAAAATAATTAGCACATTTTAAGCACAGTAAAAAATTGTATAAAAATGTGCACACACACACACACACACATACACAAACTGGTAAAAACTTAAGAATAATAAAGAGAAAAATGGCAGTTATCCAAAAGAATTTATAGTTTTATCATGGTTAATTATATATAACATGGTTCTTATCTATGGACACCTATATTTATAGGCAGACACAATTTACTACAAATTTCAAAACAAAACTGTGAACATTCATGAGAGATATTACATTACAATGTTCTTTGTAAAAAATGAAGTAGTGGTCCCTTTTGATTGCTTTGTTTAAATGCTCGCAAACTAAATTCCATTTCTGGAATGATATTGGATGGAAGCTCTTTACTGCTTCATAATCAAAACAATTGCAGGTTATCTGTTTTGTGAATAAAATATAATAATACTGTTTTAAAGTTGATAAACTACATAAATTTTATTTTGAGTCTATTAATAAACTCTTCAAAGAAACCATGTGAATAAGAGATTCTCATTTGTGTCACAAAGTGCAAAAATATAAAGTGTCATACTTTCTAATCATTGCATGGACAGTATAAATTTGTATATGAAAGTATTATATTTATTTTTATTCTATTAATTATTCTGCTGTTGAATGCCTGCAGGGCACTTCCTGTTATGGGGAGCCTCAGTAGAACACAAACAGGGCAGTGAGAAAACATTCTGGAGAGTGCATGGGGGTTTGGGCAGGGTATGTGGCAGATCTGTGCTGTGATATTGTCTCTGCTCAGCTCCTCCAGCCTTTGAGAGCTGCCCCTATGGAGGAAAATTTGATGAAAAATTTGAGACACTGGATCTTGTAAGACTGACTAAAAAGCAACACATGGTGCCATAAGTTCTTTAAGTAGTTGTCTGAGTTATCACCTGTGTAGTGTAACCATTCTAGCTTTAAAAAAGATGTGTTACTGGATAAGATAGTGCTTTTATATTCTGGAACGTGGGAGTATTGGTTGCAACAGTTTTAGGAGGTAGGTTCTTTCATTTTAGCTGGCAAAATATCCTGCAAACATTAAAGTTGACTTAATAACACATAGATAAAGGGAAGAAAAAATTCCAAAGAGTAGTTGAATATTTGTAACAATAACTAAACACCAACTGAGTTCAAGATCAAAGCTGAGGAGGTTGTGTCATTTGTAAAGAAGAATGTTCTAGTGGCTTGAGATATTTTGGAAATATAGAGTAATATTATTCTAACAACATGGCCGCTCTGGCAAGAGATCACATCTAAGATACTCTGTGTAGGTGTGAGCTGATTGGAATGCAGATGCTCCACACAACTTTATTCTCTCTGACTGGAAAACAGATATGTCTTTAGTATACACTTTTAATCCCAAACAATGAGGTCTTCTTGGATGGGGAAGACAAAGTGACAAATCAGAGAAAGACTTGACAGAATAGTCAGAGCTAGGATACACCCAACTCTCACTAGATTAGACAGAAAAGAGAGCCTGATTAATAGAAAAGAGTTAAATGAATTCAGTCTGTCAGTATGAGAGTTAGATTCAGTCAGTTCAGTGAATGTAGTTCAGTTCACTTCAGTTCAGTTCACTTGTGTTAATACAGTAGGGTTGACTTTAGTTCCATTCAGGTCCTGTAGAGGGAGTTGAAGTCAGAGAGTAAGAAAGAGCCAATAGATTATAAGACTTAGTTTGAAGCCAAGTAGAGCAATTCATTGAGAAGCTGAGAGAATCCAGATTGAATCAGTCAGGTCAGGGAATAATTTGAGCCAGAAGAACTGAATTGAACCCAGCCTTCCAGAGTTCAGATAAAACTAGAAAGGGTGAGCTTATTTAGCAGTAAGCCTCAGAGATGACAATCACATTTGCCTAATAAAACAACCCTGCCCCCCCCCCCAATGGCCCGAATTCCTTGGTTCTTCTTCTCAGTGGGTCGCCTGCTTCCAGTCTCAGGTCTCTGCTGGTCTCCAGGTGAGACTGCCCTGAGGCAGCCTTGGTTGTCAAGGTGAAAGCAGCTGTCTTGTTCTCAACAGAACAAGGGCTGGAGATAACACCAGTGGAAAGGTGGAGGCTGCCAGCCAGGAATGTCGCAGCTTGAATAGGCTGGGTAACACCAGCAAAAGGGTGGGGGCTGAGAAGTCCAGCTCAATGCTGTGGGGGAAGGGACATATATGGAGGTCTTCTGTGTGGTATGGCATCCTAAGAAAAATAACGTCATAATTCTTTTTCTACCCTGTCAGCCTTCTACACTCAAAAATAGAAAACTAAACATTCGTCTTCCTACTCTTCTTCTGTGTCTTCCACCTTATTGTGGCAAATCTGAATGACTTCCATAGGCTTCTTATGCTTCAAGCTAATTACAGGATTTCTTGTGAGTTTGACATTTTGAAAGAGAAAATAGATGTTATCTTTCTCCATATACTCCTCACTTGGTCAACGTGTAGCTTAGAAATAATGTTCCTTTCTTCTTAATGTTCTTTCTAAACGTAATTTAGAAAAGTAGCATATTGTTACCTTATTATGTGTTACAAGTACTGAGTACATTTGCCTTTAAATATTAAGTATTTTGCTATCTTGTATGCTTTCATTTTAGTTGGTTTTAGACTATAAAAAGAAAGGTACTTACACTTGAACTTCTGATGGGGTATGGAATATTGTAGGTATTATATGGGGAAAAAGGGAAGAGGGGCAGATAACAGCGGTGGCAGGTCCCTCATATGAGAGCTCTGGCACACAGAGCCTGAGGGGATAGGAAAACCAGCAGGACCAAACTGCAATAAGGAGTGCAGGGCCCGAAGGCCCACAGAACAAGGAGCTACAAGGCTAGTGAAGATTGTTTTGCCCAGCTGGCTGGGTTGTTCACATGGCCCCTGATACCTGTTATGGGTAAAGCTGCTTAGCTGTGAGGTGGCTCAGGAGGCTGAGAGGAGGCGGGCCTAGATCCTTTCCCATGGCGGCTGGAAACATTGAGGCTTGCTCCAGGCTCTTAAGCGGTGGGTTTAATAAGAGACAGTTTATAGTTTTATGCTTTATTAATAAAAGAGTAAAATGAGAAAAGAAGGAGGAGAAGTTAGAGAGATGAGGGGCGGCCATGACCACATGGAAGAGAGAAGAGAGATAGAGGGAGAAATAAGAGGCAGGGTGAGTGAGCAGGTTAAGAGAGGGAGGAGGGGCAGGAAGCCCCCATATAGAGTAAGCTCGGTTACCTGGCAACAGGCACCGAAGGGCGGGGAAAGCCTGGCTTTAGCCAGGTGACTGCAGAGGTGGAGTCCAGCCAGAACCCTAGGGCCTGGGGCATGGCACAGGTGACAGATGGCCACAGGATTGTGGAGTGGAGTCTCCCTAGTGGCCTTGCCCAACCAAGCTACACACACCATGGTCCCACAGTCTTATATTTGGTAGGTGACTCTTTATGGAGCCTGTTAGAAATTCATTATTTTCCACTACATATGTATCTTATGGCTGTTTTCAAGTGATCTAGGTGGGAGAAGGAAAAACTATTGAATACTCTTTTCACAGAAAGGGTTCTATGCTTTGAAATGTGATATATTCTTCCCATATGAACTAAATATAAATATTCTTTGTACATCAGTTTCCATTTTTAGCATGCCTGATATGAAAGGACTTTAATGTGCTCATATAATTAAATCATAATATGTAGGAGAAATTTGAATTCTAGCATGGGAAAATAATTCTAAGGAAAAATCATTATCTCTCTTAACTTGGTAGGCCCACATGAACATTCTAGATTAAATTGATATACATGTCAACATTAAGTTATTAAATTATTTATGAGGTTTGAGCAGATATATGTCTAGAGCTGAGAATGTAACTCAGTGGTAGAGAAAGTATATAATGTACAAGCCCTGAGTTCCATCTCAAGTACCACAGAAAGAAAAAAAAATATGATCACATATTATGGTAAATCAGTTATCAAAATGTTCATTATAAGGGATTCCAAAGGATTCCATGTTAATGAGAACCAGGTGTCCATTTAGCAATTAGTAGTAGCAATAATTAAAATATCTTAATAATATTTCTATATATGTTGTTTTCATTTTGTCTTCATATTCCATCATTCATCAAAGACTGTATAAATGGCTACTTCCAACTGTGAATAATTCAGAAATAATTTACAAGAATTAAGTGTTGAAATTTCAGAGATTTAGGCTATTTGGCTTAATCTCTTTTCCTGACAAAGGTCAGTTTGTCTTCCCTCAAGATAATTTAAACAGAGGATAAAATAAACACAGGATATTTAGCTTATTGCCCAGAATGTAATTAAGTCTGGGCCAGAATATCTTATAAATCAAATATTTCAAAATATAGTAAAGATGCTGCTGAAAGAGGAAGTTAGATGCTAAAATTAGAACTTTTAAAATTGAAAACATAAGCAATATGATTAAAAAAACATATGTGTTTCTTTTCCATTGTATTTATAAGAATAGTTCTAAAAAATATTGTGAATGTTAGAGTAAAAGATAGACATTATTAAAACAACCGTGATAAAATTTCTTATATAGCTGTTAGAGTGGGACACACACACACACACATGCACACATGTGCGCGTGCGCGCACACACACACACACACACATACACACACACATACACACACATATATGTGTGTGTGCACGCATGTGTGTATGTATATATATATATATATATGTGTGTATAATTCAGAAAGACAAGTCTTATTGAACCACACATTTAAAGCTACATAAAGTGATATTGAAACATCAGAGAATCTTAATAGGATTTAATAATTATAATTTATAGACTGTTGCAAATGAAAGGTTCTAAGAATGAATCAGTATTGTTAGCCACACTACTTTCAATTAATCATTAAAATAAAAACCATTAAAGTAAATAAAATTAAACATAATAGAAGTTAATAGTACATGTTTTCTATTCTAAATGAATAATCATGTTTGCTTATAATATGTAAATATGTATGTCTATACCTACATGTATTAATTTATGACATTAAAGGAGAAATGGAAATGGCAGATTATTTAGGAAGAGGAAAGGGAAGAGTAGGAAGGGACAAGAGAAGGTAGTGAAGAATAATAAGCAAAAGTCGTGATTTACTTACATGAGATTATATAATTAAATGTATTATTTTGTATAATGACTATTTTATTTTATTTTATTTTTTATTTGATATATTCCTTATTTACATTTCAAATGATATTCCATTTCCTGGATTCCCCCCTCCCCAAAATTCCCATAAGCCCTCTTCCCTCCCCCTGTTCCCCAATCCACCCCTTCCCACTTCCCTGTCCTGCTCTTCCCCTACACTGCTGCACTGAGACTTTCCAGGACCACGGACCTCTCCTTCCTTCTTCTTGGACATCATTTGATATGTGATTTATTTCTTCAGTATTCTGAGCTTCTGGGCTAATATCTGCTTATCAGTGAATGCATACCATGTGTGTTCTTTTGTGATTGGGTTGCTTCACTCAGGATGACATTCTCCAGTTCCACCCATTTACCTAATAATTTCATGAATTCATTGTTTTTAATATCTGAGTAGTATTCCATAGTATAAATATACCACATTTTCTGTATCCATTACTCTGTTGAGGGATACCTGGGTTCTTTCCAGCTTCTGGCTATTATAAATAGGGCTGCTATGCACATAGTGGAGCATGTGTCCTTATTACACTATCTCCTAATACTTGAAAATGAGGACAAATTCTGCATGCAACAGTAGGACAATGTGGGTTTCTCTTGCACTCAAGGAGCTTTTTGCACAGTATGTTTTTATTGCTTCTAGATTTGTAGAAATCGACCTATTCGGGGTGAAAATAAGAGAGGATATTGAAGTGAAACACAAAACAATGATTCTATATGATCTTATTAAAATGAAGAATGTAACTGTGATGGCTCACTAGGGTTAGTAAAATCCTAGAGAAAATTTTCTTCAAAGCAAATAACAAAGTTTATCCAAATAGTCAGCATAAAATGCCTCAAAGAATAGGTAAGAAACTACTATAACTTATATGACATATGATAGCATTCTTTTATTTAACTTATCTTAATATGATCAGTTACTATTAAGGTACAGTCAGTAATTCTCACGTAAGCCACTTTTATTTGGTTTTCAGCAAGTGATGCTGAATGCATTCTTGCTGGCTATGATGAAAATATTAAGGTTTGATTTCATGTCTCTAAATTGCTAGAATCACATTTTTCTATTTTATGTATTTATATTTACAGTGTTATCCCCTTTCCCATTTTCCCCTCTGCTACTCCTCTATCCTATCCCCTCTTACCCTGCTTCTATGAGAGTACTCCCCCACCCACTGACACAATCCCTCCTCACTGCCCTAGCATTTCTCTACACTGGGGTATCAAGCCTTCACAGGACAAAGGGCCTCCCCTCCCATTGATGCCAGGTAAGGCTCCTTCAGCTCCTTCAGTCTTTCCCCTAACTCCATCATTGGCATCCTTGTGCTCAGTCCAATAGTTGGCTGTGAGCATCTGTATTGATCAGGATCTGGTAGAGCCTCTCAGAAGATTGTTGTATCAGGTTACTGTCAGCAAGCACTTCTTTGCATCAGCAACAGTGTCTGGGGTTAGTGTCTGTATGTGGGATGTATCAACAGGTCAAGCAATTTCTGGATGACATTTCTGTCATTCTCTAGTCTACTCTTTGTCCCTATATTTAATTTCAACAAGGGCAATTCTTAGTTAAAATTTTGGAGATGGGTGTATGGCACCATTCCTCAACTGAGGGGCCGTGCCTAACCCTAGATATGCTCACAACAGGTTTTCACTCCCCTTTTTGGGGTATTTCAGATAATTTGATCCCAGTTGGGTCCTGGTAGGCTCTTGTGTTCCTGGAATCTGGGACTTTCTGGTTGTAATCCCCAGTCCCCCAAACCCCATTACTAAACACCTCTGTTCCAATTCCTGAACCTTCACCTCCTCCTATACCTGATTCTTCCCCTCATTTTCCCCTGCCCCTCTTCCCTTCCTCCCAGGTGCCTACTGCCTGCTACTTCCTTTGATTATATTGTTTCCCCTTCAAAGTAGGACTGAAGCATCCATACTTTGGTCTATCTCCTCTTGAGCTTCATGTGGCCAGTGAGTTATATAAAGCGTATCCACACTCTTTTCCTAATACCCACTTATCAGTGAGTAAATAGCATGTCTTTTGTTACCACATTGAAGATGATATTTTCTAGATCCACCCATTTGCCTTCAAATTTTATGAAGTCATTGTTTTTAATAGCTGAGTAGTATTCCAATGTGGAAATGCAATTTTCTGTATCAATTCCTTTGTTGAGGGACATCTGAGATGTTTCTAGCTCTGGATAGTATAAATATATCTGCAATGAACATAACAGATCACATATCCTTATTACATTTTGGAACATCTTCTGGGTATATATACAGGAGCAGGATAGTTTGGTCCTCAGGTAGTACTATGTTCAATTTTTTGAGAACTGCCTGACAGATTTCCAGAGTGGTTGTACCAGCTTGCAGTCCCACTTGGAATGGGAAAGTCTTTCTCTTTTTCCACATCCTCACCAGCGTATGCTGTCTCCTGAGCTTTTCATCTTAGCCATTCTGATTGGAGAGAGACAGAATCTCAGGGTTGTTTTGATTTGCATTTCACTGATAACTAAGAATGTTGAACATTTCTTTAGGTGTTTTCTGTGTGTTTCCTCAGTTTAGAATTCTCTGTTTAGCTCCATTCCCCATTTTTATTAGGGTTATTTGTTGTTAGTTTTTTGTTATTTTGGGTTTTTTTTTTTTGTTTTTTTGTTTTTTGTTTTTTGGTTTTTTTTTGTTTTCTGTTTTTTTGGTGACTAACTTCTTGAGTTCTTTGTATATATTGGATATTAGCCCTTTGTATATATTGGATGTAGCATTGGTAAAGATATTTCCCCAATCTTCTGGTTGCCATTTCATCCTATTGACAGTGTCCTTTGCTTTACAGAAGCTTTGCAATCTTATGAGGTCCCATTTGTCAATTATTGATCTTAGAGCAGAAGCCATTGGTGTTTTATTCACAAAATTTGGTCCTAAGTGAAGTAACCCAATCACAAAAGAACACACATGGTATGCACTCACTGATAAATGCATATTATCCCAGAATCTTGGAATACCCAAGACACAATTCACATATCAAATGTGATGCCCAAGAAGAAAGAAGAACAAAAAAAAAAAAAAAGAAAGAAAGGAACAATGCTGGGATGCTGGGTCAAAGTACTTTGAGGTATGTTGGTAACCACTTCCCTATACTGGGATCCCTGTCTATCTCCTGGAGGTAGTCTTTTCTATCTCCCCATTGTTGGGAATGTTTCCAAAGGACAACCCAGTTGAATCCTGGGAAGCTCTCATATTCCAGGTCTCTGGGAATTTCTAGAGGTTTTCCCTTGGCCCCTCAACCCCCCACAGCTGCATATTTCCATTTGCTCTGCTGGTCTTCTGGGCTACCCTGATGTCTCCCACATAATGATCATTCTGCCCTTTTTCTCTCCCATCTGCAACCCAGTTCCCTAACTCTTTTGCCTCCCTTGATTACATTTTCCCCCTGCTAAGAGGGATTGAAGAATCCTCACTTGTGCCTTTCTTATTGTTAAACTTCTCACAGTCTATGTGTTGTATCATGGGTACTTTGTACTTTGGGGCTAATATCCACCTATCAATGAGTGCATACTATGCAAGTCATTTCGAGTCAGGTTACATCATTCAGGATGATATTTTCTAGTTCCACGTATTTGCCTGCAATTTCATTATCTCCTCATTTTTTATAGCTGAATAGTATTTCATTGTATAAATATACCACATTTCCTGTATCCATTTTTCAGTTGACAGACATTTGGGTTGTTTCCAGTTTATGGCTATTATGAATAAGGCTGCTATAAATATGTTGCAGCATGTGTCCTTGTGGTATGGTAGAGCATCTTTTACATATATGCCAAGGAGCACTATAGCTCGGTCTTCAGGTAAAACTATTTACAATTTTCTGATGAAGCACTAGCTTGATTTCCAGAGTGATTGTACCTGTTTGCAACCCCACCAGCAATAGAGGAGTGTTCCTCTTTCATCCTCATCAACATGCATTGTTTTTGATCTTAGCTATTCTGATTATTATAAGATGGAATATAAGGGTTTTTTTTTTTTTTTTGAGTTGCATTTCTCTGATGACTAAGGATGTTGAACATTTCCTTAAGTGCTTCTTGGCTACTCAAGATTCCTCTATTGAGAATTCTCTGTTTAGCTATAAACCCCATTTTTTAATTGAGTTATTTGGTTTTTTGGAGTCTAACTCTTGCGTTCTTAATATGTTTTGGATATTAGCACTCTGTTGGTTGCAGGGGTTAGTGAAGAGCTTTTACAAATTGGTAGGTTGCTGTTTTGTCCTTCTAACAGTGTCCTTTGACTTACAGAGGCATTTCAGTTTCATGAGGTCTCATTAATCAATTGTCGATTTTAGAGCCTGAATCTTGTTGCATTATTGACTATGGTATAAGTCAGATCCTATTTATTCTCCTTATTTTTCTTTCTAGAGGGCACTACAAAGTATACATTTAAAAAAATCTTTTAGATTATCATAAATTTATTGCTTCTAGAAAGTGCTGTTTTGATATCGAACAAGTCTGAAATGTTCAACAAGGCATGAATAAAATGAATAATCCTTTTTCATTATTCTCGCTTTCTGTTGTAAATCTTTAAAATATTTGAGTTAGAATGAAAAATGTATGTATAGTCTACTTTTTAAAAGTGTACATTCTTCAAAACTGAGCTTTGTATCTATTGAGAAATTGTTGAATAGTTATGGTGTATTATGTATAATTTGTACTCACAAATTCTTTGTGTAATTAAAGCAATTTTTAAAATTGTGTAATGTGTATACATGCAATAAAGAGATCAATTAAATGTCCTTAAATATGTTTACTATTTATTACATATTATTGAATGGATGTGGCAATATTCTTTCTGCCATGTATCATAAATATTCTGTTATAACTGAAAACCCCATGGAAATATCATTCTCTAGATGTCTATGTTATTCATTCTATGCTGCTAAACTGTCACTTAGAACTTTATTATGTCAAATATGTGTCATAATCTTTATTATTACATAATATTTCATGAACTAATTTTCCACAACAATTTATTACACACTACTACTTTATAAATGTAGCCAGAATACATTTTATTGACATGCTATATTCATTTCAAATGCTAGACAACTTATAATTCACACTTTTATTAAAATTAATGTTCATTAATTATATTTTTTAAAGTAAAGCATTTTCAAGATACCTAAGGGTAATATTTTTGTCATTCCTTTTCTTATTAGTGAAATAGTGATTTCAACAGCATATTGGATATTTGATTAAAGTTGCCTTGGGGTTTGAGTATTGGAGATAATGTTGACCCTGTAAATAGTTTCAGGCTTCTTGAAGTAAGGCTGTTACGAAACCATATGTTTCCTTTTTTTCTTGTCAATAGAGATACAGTTGCCAAGGCAACTGAGTTATGTAAAATGTTACAGAGCAACATTTGTTGACAGTTTTTGTTCTGATTACTGTTCAGCCAGCTTCTTAGAAGAAAAGGCAGTGTATATTCTATTTTGAGTATTAAAAACAGCACTCTTTGTTCTAAGTTTCCTTAATCAAGATGTGCTTGTCATATCCAATCCCTTTTTCAGTGAGAGTCATATTATGACATAAAATTATTTACTTCTAATACAAAGATGTTATTCTTAATGGTAGAAATATGACTTTTGCAGCACTACTTTTATCTGGCAGCCTTCAGAGAAGTTGTTTGTTTGCTTTTATCATTTTATCAGGCATGGAATGTAAGAGTAACGATAAGTTTACAAAGAGGAGCAAAACGGACTGTTACGTGGAATCAATACCTTTTCTTGTACTCACAAATACTACCTAAATTATTACAATGCAGATTTCAAAGATTTACTTAATCTTCTGGTTCCTATATTTTATTTATGAGCAAAATTAAGTGAATTGCCACTTGTTTGGAGAGAAAGAAAAATGTCTAAGTTTCCTTAAACTACCCTGAAATTTTGATTCTTGCACACAAGTTTAGTTCAACTAATTATCTCAGTTATGTGCAGTATTCCAGACTGTTTATGTCAACAACTAACCATGCAGGAAGAATTTGTTTGCCCTTAAAGGCTAAGGAAAACATAACAAAAAGTGACAATCCCATTTCACATTAACAGATTTACAATCCTATTAAGGCAAAGTGAATGCAACTTTGAAAACCTTTTGAAATGAAAATCAGAAAAAGCTAACTTATTAAGGAAAATATTAATGCTAGGAACTCCTGATTCTACTTAAGTCTTTTTATTTTGTAATTAATTTGCAACCATACTGCATAAGAAATGAATACAACAACTTGAGTTTGGGTTTTCATTTGATTATTGCAATGTTGACTACAAACTTATTTACCACACCTAAATGTAGATCATCTTATTTGTCTTCAGAATCCCATATATGCTCTTTAGCCTTGGCTTTCTATGGTACTGTGGTTGTGATGTTTCAAATAGCATTTCCAGAATGAAATTTCTCAGTGTTAGGGTCAGGAATTTCAGGTGGAAACTATTGAAGGCTCATCCCAATATGGGTGGTGCTATCCCTGGGCTGATAGTTCTGCAAGATGTAAATAAGAAAGCATGCTGAACAAGCCAAGAAGGGACAAACCTATAGCAAGCAGCCCTCTTCCATGTCCTCTGCTTCAGTGCTCACCTCCAGGTTCTTGCCTTGTGTTCCTGACCTGACTTCTCGGAATAATGAATGGCAAGTTGTAAGATTGCATAAACTATATGATGCTCAAGGTGCTTTTTTCATGGTGTTTTAGCACAGCATAGAAAACCGAAGATAACTATCAAACCAGAAGCAACAGTTGGAGGTTTGCTTTAAGTTTTAGGCCAGCCTGGGATTCCCAGCAAGTACCATGTCAGTCTGAGTTACTTAGTGAGATCTTGTCTTAAAGAAGAAAAATATCTTAAATCTCATAATAGTGCATTATACTCCAGTTATTGTCAATATCACCAAATATAACTAGGTTTAAAATTTTGAAAGTTTCAGTGGTTAAAACCATAAATAAATATATTACCAAAACCTGTTTATTTTTTAAGATTTTAATAACTTCATATTAATATAATGTGACTTCTTTGTAGTCCCTTACATTTTATTATGCATATCTGACAACACTATCCTGTGAAGGGACTCATAGGATTCACTGAGTCCCTTCAGTGAAGGGAACTTCACTGAATATTCAAATATTGGGAATTGATATGGCTCTATGCAGGAAAGCACTTATAGCAGAGGCCTGATATCTTAGTTGGATCCAAGATGCTATTGGTATGCTTCTTTAACACCAGTTCCCCAGATATGAGATAGGCAGTAGAGACAAGAGAATTACCCAGAAGCTAGTAGATCAGATATTTTGGGATATGTAGCAAATCAGAAATAAGGGGAAACACGTTGTCAAACAAGGTAGATGGCAAAGAATAACTCCTGAAATTTTGCTTCTGGCTTCAGACTAGTGCCATGGCATAAGAATGTGCACATTCACAAGTATAAATCAATAATAATCATAATCATAATAAGTAATACTAGTGATAATAAATAATAGTAGAAAGTTAGCCAAACACTTGAAAGACAGAAAAGGAAGAATACTGAGGGTTAACATATTAAGCAAGAGGTGATATAGAGATAGGGAAGGCATTAACCATTGGGTTAACCAAAATCATGCAGGTTAAAAGATGTACTAGGCTTTGCAAACTTACTAATTAGTAAACTAATTTCAAAACATATTTTTAATAAGAAGGTTAGTAAATAATTACCCTGAATAAGTAGACAATCTTGTTTTCATAAAACATGAATTATTAAGTACATTACAGTGCAGGAAAAGTGAAACCCTCCACTGATTTATTGGTCAGATAATACTCAGCTAGCTACTGTGATTAGTCATCATTCCCTATCATGAGTACATGGTAAGGACCTATTGATGAAGACACTACGCAATTTACACATAAATCTCCAACCAACCAACTTCTATTCTACTGGCTAGTTTTTTCAGGACCTGAGATGTTACTCAGGTTGTTGAGTGAGAATAGATTCCAGTGTATTACCTAACACTGTACTCTGAAGGCTACAATCATGATCTGTCAACTAAAATACGCCAAATGGCACATTAGTAGCTGTGATTAGCTAAATAACTGAATTCTTATTAAGATGTGTTTCATAAGACATATTCCATTTTTGTGCTTCAATTTGATAAAAGCTCATGATCAGGAGGTTATAATTCATTGCATAGAAACTGCTATTGTTATTTTGTTAGTCATCATGCTGTCAAATTGTATTCTAAGTATATGTAATTTTACTACAGCCCTTGGCTGCATTTAACTTTAGTCAGAGAAGCCTTTTTTTTTTAGCAGTAGACAGCAGTCAATGGAGATACCCACAGGTCAGTTCTGAAAATGAAAGACTGCATTCTTGAGTTCTTGATCGATATCAAATCTCTTATGACTAATGCCAAGGAAAATCATGGAAGAGGAGGCACAAGGAATGTCAGAACCCAAACAAGGAAGAGTTCTGTGAAATGGTATCTTCTGTACATAACATGGTCATCACACTCAGGATTTTATGATGATTGTAGTAATCTGAACAAGATATATATAAGATGAAACATGTCAAAATGTTTGCATATGTGAAGCAGATGGTATAACTTCTTATTTAAAAGGTAAAGCTAATGGCTAGTTGTTGAAGGAGGAAGAATCAAAGAATTATTTTTTTATCCAGTTGATCCATTCACATATAGATTGCACTAACTAGATTTATGAAGTTATATAAATAAAACCTATGAATTTGGAAGTGGATTAGGATGAAGATGTAAAATGAGATGCCAAATTTCATTACATAGATATATGAAATTCTATGAAATAAGAAAAGGGCTTTGTTTCAATAATTTACTTATTTATTCACTTTTTGTCCTGATCATAGACTCCTCTACTCCTCCATCACAAGTTCTCCTCCCCCTAATCCTTTCCTCATCTTCGAGAAGCGGGAGGCCCCCTTGGGTACAGATGCATGAAGACTTTAAATTAAAAGTTCAAGATTTGAATAACTAGATTATTTAATAGATTTTTCTTCCCACAGCTAAAGAATACACTGAGGTAGGGGAAGTATTTGGTCCTATTAGTAATCTTCACTGTGTTACTTCAGTTTATTGTGTGTTTCTACAAGTTGTCACAGCAAAGATACATTTGAAGAACTCAACTTGACTGGTAGTTGAGATTTTTCCCTAAATGACTGAATCAGAGGGAATGACATTCCCAGTATCACCTTAACAAACATGAATCTGATTTGGAAAAAGAACAAAAGAGTGAATTAAAAGGATTGTGAAGAACTGAAAGCAGAAATTTAATGAGACAGCTAATAACTACTGACTTAATATTTTAATGCTTAAATAACCTATTATTGAAGAGTAGTTTGTGGCCAATCACTCTAAACAGAAGCAAAGGCACCATCTGAGGATGGGTCTCACCCTAGAGGCCTTCCTTAAATAAGTGATCCTGCAAGCAAGAAATTTCCATGTGTGGCATTGTCAGAGGATAACACCATGATCTGTGTTTTAAATAGCCCATCTGCTTATTATGAATTAGGGTCACATATCTGAACCAGTGTTTTTTTTTAGTTATTGTTCTTTGCTCAATAGTTTGGTATTTTTCTCATAAAACATTTGTAATAAAAACTATTTGACAGGTACCATAGAACACATGGGTTTTGTTGTGATTTAATACCTACTTATATATTACTTATAAGCCCTATATAGATGTGTATGTATTCATATGTGTGTGTTTATACATACAATTGTTTGATGAGATGATAGATATCTGTAACTTGTTCAAATAGTCTAAAATATTATGTTGTGTTTTTGAATCTAATGATTGTTACCCAATACATCAAATTCACTAAATTTTAGTCCCACCTTGTCACATTTAAAATCATTATAATATGTAACACAGAATAGGAAAATGGAATGTTGAAAGATACTTTGATGATAAATATAAATCATGTTGTTTGATTGAGTAAATTTGAGAAACATTTAGTAGATAACAATGACATGGATTAACCATTCCACAAGATTCTAAAGTGAATCACATGGAGAAAAAAACAGACATGTGAGAAACTCATTTGTATCTATGAAATGGCTATCTAATGATTATCAATTAACATGTTCTTTTTATCTGGATTAGCCAGAACTCTAGTAAAGAGTAACAAACATCTATAGCTTTATTCAGTTTCTCAGGGAATGTTTTCCTACTTTGTTCAGTACTGGATGTTATATTAAGATGGGACCTTGATTATAACATTAGATTTTCTTCACATTCAATTACGTTTTCTTTTGTTCTTCATTTATTAATCTCAGCTTTTGTTGTCTGGCACTATCCATTGAGAGACATGAAAAAACATCTAGTAATACTAGATAGGGAACTGGTGGTATACCAAAGTACAGATCCTTCTTAAGTTCAATTGTTGAATTAACGGTTTTGTAGAGGTTACTTACAGGAGCAAAAATGTCTCCAAAAGAGTTATATAATCAATTTTAGCTAATGAAAGCTGGAAACCTGTAGCAAGCACACTGCCCTGCCCATGGACACTCCTGCCCAAGTTGGAGAGTGTCATTTCTAGATAATAAACTTCATCTAACTTTCCAGGAAGATTTGCTTTTTCTGTGTCTTCTGGAAAGCTTTGATGATCTGTCCATATTAGACAGTTCAACTGTTTGAGACTCTTCCCAGCAAACCAACATATCTGAGAGTCTCATCCTGTCTTTTTTTTTTTAAATATTTTTATTTTCTATATTCTTTGTTTACATTCCAAATGATTTCCCCTTTCCCGGATCCCCCCTCCCCATATGTCCCATAAACATTCTTCTCCCCATCCATTCTCCAATCACCTCCATCCTTTCCTCTGTCCTTATATTCCCCTCCAAAGCTAGATCAATCCTTTCCAGGATCAGGACCTTCTCCATACTTCTTCATGGGAGTCATTTGATATGCAATTTGTGCCTTGGGTATTCAGGGCTTCTGGGCTAATTAATATCCACTTATCAGAGATTGAATTCCATGTGTATTCTTTTGTGACTGGGTTACCTCACTTAGGATGATATTTTCCAGATCAAACCATTTGCCTAAAAATTTTGTGAATTCGTTGTTTCTAATTGCTGAGTAGTATTCCATTGTGTAAATATACCACATTTTCTGTATCCATTCCTCCTTTGAGGGGCATCTGGGTTCTTTCCAGCTTCTGGCTATTATAAATAAGGCTGCTATGAACATAATGGAACATGTGTCTTTATTGCATGCCGGGGAATCCTTAGGGTATGCCCAGGAGAGGTATACCAGGGTCCTCTGGAAGTGTCATGTCCAGTTTTCTGAGGAACCTCCAGACTGATTTCCAAAGTGGTTGTACCATCTTATAGCCCCACCAGCAGTGGAGGAGTGTTCCTCTTTCTCCACATCCTTGCCAACACCTGCTGTCTCCTGAGTTTTTGACCTTAGCCATTCTGACTGTTGTAAGGTGAAATCTCAGGGTTGTTTTGATTTGCATTTACCTAATGACTAATGATGTTGAGCTCTTCTTAAGGTGCCTCTCGGCCATCTGAATTTCTTCAGGTGAAAATTCTTTGTTTAGATCTGTACCCCATTTTTAATAGGGTTATTTGGTTCCCTGGGGTCTAACTTCTTGAGTTCTTTGTATATATTGGATATTAGCCCTCTATCAGATGTAGGGTTGGTGAATATCCTTTCCCAATTTGATGGTTGCCATTTTGTCCTTTTAGCAGTGTCCTTTGCCTTACAGAAATTTTGTGATTTTATGAGGTCCCATTTGTCAATTCTTGATCTTAGAGCATAAGCTATTGGTGATCTGTTCAGGAACTTTTCCCCTGTGCCCATGTCCTCTAGGGTCTTCCCCAGTTTCTTTTCTATTAGTTTCAGTGTGTCTGGTTTTACAATGCCTCTCAATAATCCTTTGTATTTATATATGATGAAGAGGGAGGATCTCTCTCAGTGAATCTGATAAAATCTAGAGACTTCCTAAATTTATTTTGGTTTGTTTACTTCCTAAGTTTAATGAACTTCCCCATAGGATGGGATATTTCAACTCTGTTTAGAAAATCCAGTTATTTCAAATCCTTATAAATATCTTCTCTTAAAACATTCTGATCTTCACCTCTTTTTCAACATCCTGTGTCTTAAAGACCTTCCCTCTAATATTTCAAAAGAAGATGCTACAAAAAATTTTATATTTCCACCATTCTTAGAGAAAAGCTGGTCTCATAATTATACAATACTTCTTTAATGGCATTAATAACTACACACCAGTCTGATTGACTTATATTAACATTCAAGTCTCAGTGACATCTAAACCATATGAGATATAACTTAAAATATATGCTGATATATTTCATTTCATTTATACTTAATGTACAACAGCAAATCTATGTGAATTTCTTCATATGCTCTGGAATATATTATATTTATTCACATATCTTTAAATTTTAATTGAATAGTTTCTTTATTCCCACAGTTCCGGGCTTTCCACTAGCCAGAGAACCAGCCACCAACATTTTTTTTTGTTTAGAATATTACTAGTTTGCTTTACTTTCCAACTTAAGAACCAAAATACAACACGTAGGAAAAACTCCTTGTACAAAATGGTAGAAAACATCACAATAAAGAATAAAACACCTCTCTTTCCTGAACACTTCAAAGAACAGACTTCCCTGAGATCTTCAAGTTTTCCTGTCTGGAAACAAGAAGCCCCAGTAAGTTCTTTCATCACCACAATTGAATTTCCAGTAGAAAATCAAATCAAAATCTAGAAAAGCCACTCTAGTGGCTTTCTCATTCTTAGCACTTTATTTTTATTTTATTCTAAACACACAGAGAAACTATTTAGAAAGTCAAATAAATTCTGGTAGGCAACAAAATTTCACTCAAAAAACAAAATATAAAAACGAATTCTATTTTATCTTATGACAACAATAAAAGATGTTTTCAGAACACAGGCAATGGTAACACACCTTTCATGCCAGCACTGTGGAGACAGAAGTAATTAGCCAGATCACTTGACTTGGAAACCATCCTGATATATAGGCTAATCGGGAAAAGCCAGGGTTTCCTGAAGTGCCTGCTTTGCAAGCATGAGGACCTAAGTTCAAATCCTTATGCACATAAAACCTGGTGCACTGCTGCACATTTCTTTCTAACTTCAATACCTTGTCTCACAAGAGACAGGTCCTAGGAATCCACCAGTCTAGCTGAAATGCAAGCTCCAGGTTCAGTGAGAAATTAAGATAAAGACAATTGGAAGACATTGACCTCAGACCTCTGGCCTCTACACAAAGCATGGGAAACTCAGGTCTATGTTCTTTAACATGGATTAACTCAGTTACTCATTGTAATGGTACAGAGTAGGTAATACTATAGTCATCACACACAGCTGAATAAAATGAAGCCCCAGAAGTCACTAACTGGTCCATGGCCATGCAGTCAGTAAATGGGAGCAGGCAGGATCTGGACTGAAGATGTCAAATGTTCAAATCAACTACAGCATTCATTTACTTAGCAATTTTTTTGAGAGTATACTTTCTTTTTTTTTTATTCGATATATTCTTTATTTACATTTCAAATGATTTCCCCTTTTCTGGCTCCCCACTCCCGAAAGTCCTATAAGCCCTCTTTTTCCCCCTGTTCCCCCATCCACTCCTTCCCACTTCCCTGTTCTGGAATTCCCCTATACTGCTGCACCAAGTCTTTCCAGAACTAGGGGCCACTCCTCCGTTCTTCTTGGACATCATTTAATTTGTGGATTATGTCTTGGGTATTCAAAGTTTCTAGGCTAATATCCACTTATCAGTGAGTGCATACCATGATCTTTTGAGACTGGGTTACCTCACTTAGTATGATGTTCTCCAGCTCCATCCATTTGTCTAAGAATTTCATGAATTCATTGTTTCTAATGGCTGAATAGTACTCCATTGTGTAAATATACCACATTTTTTGTATCCATTCCATCGTTGAAGGACACCTAGGTTCTTTCCAGCTTCTGGCTACTACAAATAGGGCTGCTATGAACATAGTGGAGCATGTGTCCTTATTGCATGCTGAAGAATCCTCTGGATATATGCCCAGGAGTGGTATAGCAGGGTCCTACAGAAGTGTCATGCCCAGTTTTCTGAGGAACCTCCAGACTCATTTCCAAAGTGGTTGCACCATCTTGCAATCCCACCAGCAGTAGAGGAGTGTTCCTCTTTCTCCACATCCTCGCCAACACCTGCTGTCTCCTGAGTTTTTGACCTTAGCCATTCTGACTGGTGTGATGTAAAATCTCAGGGTTTTTTTGACTTGCATTTCCCTGATGATTAATGATGTTGAGCATTTCTTAAGGTGCTTCTCAGCCCTCCGAAGTTCTTCATGTGAAAATTCTTTGTTTAGCTTTGTACCCCAATTTTAATGGGGTTATTTGGTTCTCTGGGTTCTACCTTCTTGAGTTCTTTGTATATATTAGAGCAGTCCACTATAATCATTCTTTCAGTCATCCAGAGAAGTAGGGAAGTATATGGGCAAGCTTTAGACCTTTAATCTCCCTCCATTCTTCCAAATTCCACTCTATTTTCTCATCAACAGCTCTACACCAGACCACCTGCTGTAGCCTCTCTTTTCTCTCTGTCCCAGAAATCGGGCGATCATATTATTTTTATTTTCTCTCCTATCCTCTAAATCATCCCCATAGTCTCATTTCTAGCTCTGTGGCAGTCTACCAGCTAGGGTGTAGGATATTTCCCTCTCTACTCTCATTCTCTGGAGACTAAGCAGGTCTTGGTGACACACCCTTATTCCTCCCTTCTCAAGATCCTTCATTCTCCCCTTCTAGCCCTTCTCTATCAATAAGTATCAGCTCCCAATAGCAAGAAACACATTTTAACCATAACCTCTGGTGGTTAAACCTCTTAGGATCTCAGAAGCATTTCATGCCAGACAACCCACAGACACCTACTTCTAATAGAAATAAAGTACACATGAAACTGTAACACATAACTACCAAAGACAAGAACAGATACCAGCACCTAGAATTTCAATCATCCCAAACTCAGATGCTTAGAAACCAGTACAAAAATACAGCTAGGGTAATGAGTTTCTACTAAAGACCAATAAATCTATTACAGTAAGTACCAAGAAAAGAATATAGCTGAGGAACAATACAAGGAATTAAAGAGAAACTTTATGAATATTTTAGAGGTAGTTAAAGAAGAAACAAACAAATCTGTTGGAGAAATTTGTGAAACACAATCTGTGGAATACAATGAACAATTAAAAACAAAACAGTTCAAGGCTTTCAAGTGAAAATAAAATAAATAAAGAACAGTCAAACTGAGGGAAAACTGGAAATAAAAATTTTAGTAACTCAAGAATTTTAGAAGAAAATATCACCAACAATTTGTAAAAAATGGAAAAGAGAATCTCAGTCATTGAAGATAAGGTGAACGAAATGGATAATTTCATCCAAAAAGTTAACTCTGAAAAACTCAAGGCACAAAATATCCAGGAAATCTGGATTACTATGAAATGACCAAACATAATTAAGGATAGAGGGAGGAGAACAAACACAGGTTAAGAAAACAGAAAATATTTTCAAGAAAATCATAGAAGAAAAATTTCCTAACCTAAAGAAGTAAGGCCTATCAAGGTAGAAGAATCATGCAGAACATCAGGTAGACTGGATAAGAAAAGAAATTTCCCTTGCCAAATAATAGTGAACACTCTGAATACACAGAATACAGAAATACTATTAAAAGCTGTAAGGGGAAAACAACCAAGTATCATATAAAGGCAGAATTATTTGAACAAAACCTGACTATTTTATGGAGAGTTTGAAAGGCAAGAAAACTATTAAAAGCTAAAAGGGAAAAAGAGAAAACAATGTATAAAGGTATAATTATTGGAAAAGTAACCTACACCTTTATGAAAAAGTCTAAAAGCCAGAAAAACCTGGACAAATGTTCACTGAAATCCAAGATACCAGAGATGACAGTCAAGAATACTATGCCCAATAAATCATTCAATCACAATACATGGAAAAATATATATTACATGAAAAAATTAAGCAGTAGCTGCCTAAAAATTGAGCTTGACAGCACTATAAAGAAAATGTCAATCTGAAGAATCTAACCACACTAACAAAAACACGAGGAATAAATAGTATTAGATTAGTAAATGGAAAGTAGTAGGAAAACATCCTGACAACAAAAGAACAGGACTCTGCTCACTGAGAATACTCAGCATTGACATTCTAAATTCACCAATACAATGACACAGCCTTACAGAATGGATTCAACATTCTGCTGTATACAAGAAACAGACCTTACCATCAGAAATAGGCATCATTTGCATATTAACAACAGACATTTGAAAGCTTAAAATGGTGGAAAAGGATATTAAAAAAAAAACCCTAAGAAATAAGCTGTTGTAGCCATTTTAGTAGCTACAATTAACTTCAAACTGAAAAAAAAATCAGAAGAGATAGGGAAGGTCATTATATGTTTAACAAAGAAAACCAAAATCCATCAAGTCAATATTGCAATTTTTAACATATATGCACCAAACACCAGAGTACTAAAGCTCATAAAAGAAACACTATTACAGCTTAAAATACACATTACCTCTCACCTGGTGATGGTAAGTAACTTAAGTACCTCAAACTCACCAATACATAAGTCATCAGTCAATAATCATGAAAAGAAATCTTGGCACTAACCAATTTCATAAACCAAATGAACTTAAAATATGCTTGCAGAATAATTCCCCCAAACACAAAGGCATATTCATTCTTCTCTGCACCTCATGGAACTATCTCAAAAACTTACCTCATATTTGGACACAAAGTTTCAACAAATACAGGAAATTTTAAATAACACTGTGAGTCGATCAGACCAACTTGTATATAAGATGGATACCAACAATAGAAACAACAGAAAACTTATAAACTCATGAAAACTGAACAAGTCTTTATGAAATGAAAAAAAATCTGTCAAATATTAGGAAAGTAGAAGCATCAAATGTAAAGAAAACAATGTACCCAGATTTATGGGACACACTGAAGGTAGGTTGCAAATGGCAAGTTCATAGCACTAGGTATATCCATAAATTGGAGAGGTAGCATATTATTAACTGAACAGCACACCTAAATTATGTATAGAATAAAGAACAAACACCAAAAAGTGTTCAAAGGCAATAAATCACCCAACTTAGGAGTGAAATTAATGATCCAAAACAACGTACAAAAAAACTAATGCAAAGCATCCATGAGACAAAGAGTTGGTTCTTTGAGAAAATTGACAAGATTTACAGAACCTAATTGAAATTCACTAAAAGACATGGAAATAAGATACACATTAAAAGAAAATAGAAGCTAAAAGAGGAACATGATGACAAACACTGTGAGAATCTTGCGAATTTAAAAAAACCTGTACTCAGTTTTGAAAATATAAAAGAAATTAATATTTTTTCATACCATATACCACCTACAAAAGTTGAATCAAGATTAGAAAAACAATGAAAGCAGATCTAAAAACCCTAGTGAAAATGAAGTGGTAATTAAGTTTACCATCGCAAAGCAGCCCAGGGCCAGATGGCTTTAGCTCAGAATTAGTTCTACCAGATTTTCAAAGAACTCTTGACCTAAATACTCCTCAAATAACTGCACAAAATAGAAACAGAATGAACATTGTCCAATTCTTTTTGTGCAGCCACAGTTACCACGACATATAAACCACAGAAAGGCCCAACAAAGAGAGATTACAGACCAATCTCCCTTATGAGCATAGCCATAAAACTTTCCATAAAATATTTACAAATGGAATAAAAGAACACATCAAATATTCATCCACAATAATCCACCAAGTAGGTCTCTTCTCAGAGATGCAGGGATGATTCAATACACATAAATCAATAAATGCTACTGAACTTTATAAACTTACTGAAAGATGAAAACCTCATGATTATCTTTAGTAGATCCAATAAAAAAGGCATTTGACAATTCCAAACATCTCTTCATGATAAACGTCTTGAAATTATGGTTATAAGGGATATACCTCTATATAATAAAGGCAATTTACAGTAATTCTATAGCCAACATAAAATTAATCATAGAGTAATAGAAAGTGCTTCCAAAATCAAGGACAAGATCAGATTGGTCATTCTTACAATTCTTATTCAATATACTACTTGAAGTTTAGCTAGACCGATAAAACAACTGAAGGTGTCAGAGAATAACTCTTAATTATATTTATTTTCAATAATATGATAGCATAAACTGGTTACTTCAAAATTTGACCTGGAAACTATTACAGGTGATAAACACTTTTAGCAAAGAAATAGGATTCAAAATTAACACACAATAATCAGTAGGCTTCCTATATATAATGATAAACAGTCTGAGAATAAAATCAGGAAACAAGAACCTTTAATCAAATCCTCAAAACATGCAAACTATCTTGGGGTAACTATAGCCAAGCATGTGGAAGACTATTATGATTAACTTTAAGGTGTAAAAGAATGAAACTGAAGAAAATATCATATGGTGGAAGAATCTCCCATGATCCTGAATTGGTAGGATTAATATTGTTAGAATGACCATTCTAATGAAAGAAATCTACAGTTTCCATGCAATTTTCATCAATATGCCAGCACAATTCTTCACAGAACTTTAAAGGAAGCACAAATTAAAATAAAAATAGACTAGCTAAAACATACCTAAATGATTAAAGATATGCTAACATTTGAACCTCCCCAATCTGAAAATCTACTGCAGAGCTATAGTAATAACAGCAGTACGATATTGGTATAAAATGGACACATTAGTCTGTAGATTATACCTGAAGACACTGATAACCATGGACTCTAAATTTTACTAAAGAATAATAATCAGAAGCACATACCAACTTCATGAAATAGTGCTGGTCAAATTTTATGTGTGTATGGATAAGAGTGCAAATAGATACTTATCACTCTATATTAAACTCAACTCTGAATAGATCAAAGATATCAACAAAATGGCAGATTGAATCTGATAGAAGAAAAACCGGGTGATGTTCTTAAACTCTTTTGTATAAGAAAAGACTTTCTAACACAGGCTCTCATATCAAAAATTTGTAAATGGGACTAGAAGCTAAGAAACTTTTGTACAAAAAGGAATATCATCATTAGACAAGCATTGGGGTACAGAATGGGGAAATTGTTTACCAACTACACATATGATATAGGGTTAATATCCAAAATATATGAAGAACTAAAAAATTAAGTGTATACCAAGGAAACAGACAAGACATTTTTAAAAATACAAGGTAGATATCTAAATAGGAAATTCTCAAAATCAAAACAAAGCAACAAATGAACACACACACATACACACACACAAATTGTTTAGAATCACTCAAAGAAATATTCAGCACCTTTAAACATTAGGGAAATACAAATAAAAATTACTTTGATATTTCACCTTAAACCAGTCAAAATGGTCAAGATCAATAAAACAAATGGTACCTTATGTTGGTTAGGAGAGCGAACAATACAAAAACTCACCTAGTGCTTTCCCCACTCAATCTACCTTAAGCTTCAGCTATACAATTCTTGGGCATCAACACAATGTTTCATTCTACCACAGAGGAACTTGCTCAACCATGTTCATTACTGCTCTATTTATGATAACAAAAAACTGGAAACTGAATAAATATCCTTCAGCAGGTGAATGAATAAAGAAATTGGGATACCGTTTCACAATGAAATATTACTCAGTTAAAAACAAAATTTTAAATATTAGTAGGTGAATGGATGATTTAGAAAATAATCATACTAAAGTAACCCAGATACAAAAAGACAGATATGCTATGCTTTCACTTGTAAGTGAATACTAGCTTCTAAGTCACTGACAAGTAAATTTCAATTGTATAAAGGCAACTCAAGTTGAGTTGTAAGGTACTAGGATTTAGGCATAGATCTCCCTAGGATGGGGAACAAGGATGAATATTTATGGATGGAAAAATTGTAAAGGACTGGAATGGGAGGACTAAACAGGAATAGGGAGAAAGGTAACAGGTAAAGGGAGAGGGTAACAGGTAAAACTAAGGACTATTTGAAGGGTCATAGAGTAATCTAATATATTAGAAGTTTCCTATATTATAAACATATATAAAGGTGATCTAAAAAAATCACCAAATAATTATTGAGATAGTATTAAAACTGGACACATCTTGTCATTAAGTGAAACTTCATGTAAAAGAAACGGTGTACATACATTCAACATTTTTTTTTGCTAAAGGGGTATCATAGGAACCCCCAAACAGCAAAAGCTATTGGCACATTTATTCATGCCTCTCCACAAACTGATAGTATAGTTCTATTCCCTTTTTCAACATTTTATTGGTTCTTTGTGAAATTTCACATCTTGTACCCCAGTCAAACTCATCTCCCCCTTCCCTCATACTCACCATTTTTCCTTGTGTCCTCCCCTCACCCAATAGAGAAAACACTAAAATCCTTGTTGTGGAAGCTGTAATGTATCTCAGTGTGTCCCACTTTATACTCTTGGTTGTATACATGGTTGGCTGTAAGTATCTGCATCTGTCTTAGTCAGGTGCTGGCAGAGCCTCTCAGCGGACAGCCATACCAGGCTCTTCAAGTATATTTTGGCATCAGCAATTGTGTTGGGGTTTGGTATTTATGTATGTACGTGATCTCTAGATGGCCTTTCTTCAATTTCTACTCCATTTTTGTCCCTCCATTTCCTTTAGACAGTGACAATTCTGGGTAAAAAAAATTGAGATAGGTTAGTGGCCCATTCTTCCCTTGTGGGCCATGTTTTTCTACTCGTGGAGGTATTTTCATGTTTTATCTTCCTGCTGATGGGTATTTCAGTGAATGTCATCCCCACTGCATCCTTGAAGCCTCTTGTATCCCTGACATCTGGGACTTTCTAGTGATTCCCTAATTTTCCCACCCTCCAATGTTTCTTATTTCTATTATTTCTCCTGGCCCTCTCAACTTCTTTCCTGTCTCTTCCCTTACCTGGTCCTGTCCCCCTTATTTTGTCGCTTACCCTCTCCCACCCAGGTCCCTTCTTCCCTCTGCATCCCCCGGTTATTTTTTTCGCCCTTCAAAGTGGATTTAAAGCACCCACACCTTGGTTTTTCTTGTTGTTAAGTTCCATATGGTCTGTGAGGATTACTGTGGGCATTATAAGCTTTTGGGCTAATATCTACATTTTTGTTTTTTTTCCATAAGAATTTGAGATTTACTCTTTCATTGCCTTAAAAAAAACGTTGACATTTTGATAAGGACTGCATTGAGTCTGTAGATTATGTTTAGAAACCTGTAATTTTCACTATGTTACTCCTACATATCTTCTTATTTGTTTGATTGTTCACTAAGAAACTGTCTTGCTCACTTGTTTGTTTTAAACTCACTAAATAGGTAGGTTAAAGAGAAGTCAGAAGGAATCATCATGCAACCTGTTTTCACATACTAGATTCCAGTATTAACCTCTTTCTCAGAAATGTAGCAGTGGTAATTAAATATTTCCAAATACAGAGATAGTTTAAATCATGTCTTCTGTAGTTATGCTACCGTATTTTCCTTATTCCCCTTGTCAGTTAATGAATATGAGCATTTTTTTATTTGTCCAGTTTCTTTCTTCCAGTTTTCTTATCTGGAACTAGAGAATAATCATAGTATTACTTTGCTGATTCCACATTCTAATATATTTGAGTCACCAATTTACTAGCTCCTTATTTTACTCAGCCTTCTTTAGAGGAGCAGAACATAGCTTGGCTTGTCCAATGAAAACTTGAGAATAGTCCAAAATGATTTTATGTCTATTAGAAATCCTGAGCGCTGAATAACTGCTTCATTCATAAACTTGGATGGCTCCACATTCCTACTCTGTTGTTGGGAAATTCCAAGAAACACACTGGCACATCAGTACACATTGGAAGGCTAAAATTGGTGGACTCTGCAACACCGTTAAGTTGGAATAGACAGACATCCTCACTAAAATAATTTAAGTAAGCAGAATTGGATTTTCCTAGATATTTTTGTGTCTTGTATCATCTTGACAGTGACATATACTTTAGTAGAGATTTTTTTCTTCTCAGATTATACTCCCTGCAACCAAATTATTATACAGTGAAGTTGGTAGTCACAATGAACCATCACCCTGTCTGACTGTTGAAACCAGTGGTCTGAATGGTAAAACAGTATGATATATACACACATATATATCATCCGTTGGAAGCAATCTACTGAGGTAAGTCAGGATAAAAGATAAAATATGTAAACTTTTGGCAATATTCGAGGCTCCGTATAATTGGTAAACTGAATATTAAATTATGGAAAAATTTGTAAGCATATGTGTAAGTTCTATTTTCACCAGCGATTGAACAGTTTGGTTCTCCACTTTTGCAATTCGTAGAATATTAATCTTCACTACAACCAGAATTCCTCTTAAGATTCTGCATCTATTCTTTTCATATATGATAATTAAGAAACATGGCAAGGTTCTCGGTATGACAGACTATTCCACTGATTCCCTTGGTATTATGACTCAATTAATTTATCAATAATCCTACTTGATGCCAACTTGAACATGAAGTCTCTATTCAGTGATCATAATATTTCATCTAAAGATTATCTTACATCGTATGTGATCTCCAGAACACACAGTTTTAATATATAGAAAAGATAATTTTCAGAGTTCATAACAAAAATTTTGCTTTTCAGATTTGTAATAGAAGATATGTTTTCTGAGATATCCCTGTAATAGCTACATTTTTATATAATTAACTAGTTTAAAATTATGTCTATAATTTTACATTTTTACCTTACTAGATAAAAATATGTTCATTTCCTATATTGTGACTATATGCCTGCCAACAAATAAAATATTTCTAGTTACTCTGGCTAAAATAGTTGGAAACTGTCTCCTTAATATGTTACATGAATAAATGCAACATAATCTATATTTATGAACTTTATTTCTGTTCTCCCTTACTTTAAGATCTATTCCCATATTTATACTTCTAATTTTATGATGTATAAATTAGAAAGTAATGCCACATATTTTACTATAACATACTTTCTTCTGTGTCATTCTTTCAACATCATCCTTTGAGGACTGATAGTATTCTGGTTTAATTACAGGTCCAATTATAATTCTAATAACAAAATGTTTTGTTGTCATCCTAAAGGAAACCTGTAGTGATAAGCCACTAAAATTTTGTCAGTTAGATGGGATTAACCTTTTCAGATACACATGTATGAGCAAATACTAGAAATGAAAATTATTTATATAATGTTATTAACCTCATATTCCACAAACTTCACAATATGTGAAGTGGCTTAATATACCACTTATCTTCACATGGAATTTTCCTTATGTATCTAGTACTATTTTAAGAATCCAAGTCATTTTGAATTTTTTATTATAATTTATTGGAACTTATTTTGTGAAGTTAAAATTCAAACTGCATTGTAATTTACCATTGGCAAGATGATTTCATTTTACATGATTTAAGAGCTGCATCTATGGTAACTAAGGGCATGTTTGATTTACTTCAGATATTTTTTTATTTAAAAGTTATATTTCCTGTCTTGAAGGTTATAGGTTATTTCAAACGATAGTATATATAATATAATCAAAGAACTTATCTGAGTAAATAAATTCACTTTTTCTGAATAAGTATGAAAGAATATGCTGAATGGAGACATATTGTTGTAAGACTGAATGTATCATACCCAGGCCCATATGTTTATATTACCCCATTTAGTAGTAAACCAAACTGAGATTTCATTTACAGATTAGATCTTTAGGGACAATAATTTAAGATGTGTTCAATTACATGATTCATAATATTGAAAGGAATCTTATGAGTAAACACACATATAAAAATTGTTGTATGAGAAGATATAAGGAATAATAGTGATATAACTCAAACACCGAGACCAGGAAAAGTTTTACCTTAAAGCTTTTATTCCTTCATCTTGGATTTTTCATTAACCTCCAAACCTGTGAGACAATGCATTGCTCTTTTTTAAGTCAATGTATTTTTTATTATATTTTGGTATATCCATAATGAACTAAATTAGATAAAGTTACAGAGTCAGGGAACATTAAAGAGACATAAATTGCAACTGAAACAAGTAATACTTATATATTACTACTTATTTCACTGTCCATAAATTTTAACAAACTATAGAACTGATTTTTTTATTGATCATTCCATTCATTTACATCACAAATGATATCCCACTTTCAGGTTAACCTACCACCAACTCCTCATCCCAAGTCTGCCCTCTCCATCCTCTTTTTGCTTATATGAGGGTGCTCCCCCACCTACCCAACCACCCTCTCCAGCCCCACAGTTCCAGCATCCCCCTATTCTGGGGCATCAAACCTCCATAGGTCCTAGTGCATTCCTTCCCATTTCTGTCAGGCAAGGTGGTCCGTTGCTACCTATGTATCTGGAGCCATGGGTCCCTCCTTGATTGTGGTCTAATCTCTAGAAGTGGGTCCTCAGGCCAGCCTATGCTGTTCTTCCAATGGAGTTGCAATCCCCCTTTGCTCCTCCAGTCCTTGCACCACTAGGTTCCCTGAGCTCAGTCTGATGTATGGTTCCAAGCATGCACATCTGCATTGGTCAGTTGCTGGCAAAACCTCCCCCAAAACTTTCTTTTTTTATTGATATATTTTTTATTTACATTTCAAATGATTTCCCCTTTTCTGGGTCCCCACTCCTCACAAGTCCCATAAGCCCTCTTCCCTCCCCCCGTTCCTCCATCTACCCTTCCTGTTCTTGAATTCTCCTATGCTCTTGCACTGAGTCTTTCCAGAACCAGGGGCCACTCCTCCATTCTTTTTGGACATCATTTAATTTGTGGATTATGTCTTGGGTGTTCAAAGTTTCTAGGCTAATATCCACTTATCAGTGAGTGCATACCATGATTGATCTTTTGAGACTGTGTTACCTCACTTAGTATGATGTTCTCCAGCTCTATCCATTTGACTAAGAATTTCATGAATTCATTGTTTCTAATGGCTGAATAGTACTCCATTGTGAATATATACCACATTTTTTGTATCCATTCCTCCGTTGAAGGACACCAGGGGTTCTTTCCAGCTTCTGGCTACTACAAATAGGGCTGCTATGAACATAGTGGAGCATGTGTCTTTATTGCATGCTGAAGAATCCTCTGGGTATATGCCCAGGAGTGGTATTGCAGGGTCCTCAGGAAGTGTCATGCCCAGTTTTCTGAGGAACTACCAGACTGATTTCCAAAGTGGTTGCACCATCTTGCAATCCCACCTGCAGTGGAGGAGTGTTCCTCTTTCTCCACATCCTCGCCAACACCTGCTGTCTCCTGAGTTTTTGACCTTAGCCATTGGAGTTGCAATCCCACTTTGCTCCTCCAGTCCTTCCACCACTACATTCGCTGAGCTCAGTCTGATGTTTGGTTCCAAGCATGCACATCTGCATTGGTCAGCTGCTGGAAGAACCTCCCCAAAAACTTTCGTACCAGGTTCCCATCACCAAAGCGCCTCTTGACCATTAGCAACAGTGCCAGGTTTGGTGTCTGCAAACATGTTGGATCCCCAGGTAGGGCTGTCCCCAGTTGGCCCTTCCTTCAATCTTTGTTCCATATTTCACCCTGTTCTTCATTTGGACAGGAACATTTCTGGTTAAAAACTTTGAGATGACTGGGAGTTCCCACCCCTCAACTGGAGGCTGTGCCTACTCACTGCAGGTGGTCTGTACAGGTTCTATCTCCCACTTCTCTGAGCATTTCAGCTAAGGTCATCCCCATAGGGTCCTGGGAGCCTCTTTTTTCCCTGGTGTCTGGGACCTTCCAGTGGCTATCCCCAGTTCCTAATCCTCCAATGATACATATTTTTGTCCGATTTCCTGACCCTTTGTACCTCTTTCATATCCCCTCCTGTTCCTGATACCACCGTCCTTATTTTCTCCCTATCCTCTCTCTCTTCCAGGTTCCCCTCCCTCTACCTCCTATCTCATTCTGTTCCCCTCAAAGCAGGACTGAAACATCCAGGACCTGTTCTTTTTACCTTATAATCTCCATATGGTCTGTGGGTTGTATCATGGGCATTGTGAGATTTTGGGCTAATATCCATTTATCAGTGAATACATATCATGTGTGTTCTTTTGTGTCTAGGTTACTTCACTTGGGATGATGTTTTCTAGTTCCATCCATTTGCCTATGAATTTCAGGCATTTTCTACAGCTTCATCCATGAATAAGCATTATATTAAGTTCTCACATATCTTTAGTATCATAATTGTGTTGAATTCAACACTGTGTTTTATAACTGTCAAACTCAAAGTCCTTTCATTTTTAAATTCTTTCTTCTGTTCACTAGCACAAGCACATTTTCAATAATTCTTCATTTCTGAATAAAGTACTTTTGTTTCTAAAAAAGTAAAGAAAACTTATTCAAATATCAGATTTTTATAATTATTTTTTATCCATTTAAAATTATTTATTTATTGGAAATTTCATATATGAATATTACATGTACATCATTTAATTGTATATTCTCTTCATCTAACTATGCCATTGTTCTCAAATTCTGGACCTCTTCTTAATAATTATATTTACATATATGTATACAAAGAGTCTATTAAGTATAGGAGAGGAGGTATAGGTTGTGGAACAGTCAGAGGATGGATAGGCAGGGAAATAAAATCTGGAGTTTAAAATAAAAATAAATGGACCCTGGGAAGAATAAGAGGGTAGAAATCAATGAGAAAATTCAAGGATGGCATAAATAACTACATTGGTTTTTATTGCATATATTCAAGTTTCTGTGTACTAAAATCACACTAAACCAATTGAATTAATTTTGTTCTTTGGGTGTATGGTAAATTTGCAAAACCATTAGAATCAGTATCTCATTCTTCTATGCCAAGGTAAAATAATCTACTTGGAGGCACAGGTTTTCTGTCACAAAAATGCAATTTCTGCCCCTCCAAAAGCAAATACTTTGCTAAAGTACAGGTATGTCTTCATTTTCCCCTTGGACCCATTGTATTATTTGCATTTTCACTTGAATCTCCTATTCTCCCTGCCCTAGTTACCTATTTTGTATTAAAATATTCTCTAAAGAGGGCAATACCACAACCTCAGATGCTTCTATTTTTCTTAAATGTTAGATATACCAAATCACAATGCTTGGAACTTATCTCTCTGAGTTGATAGTGCAGTAGCTTTATACTTAGCAGCTTCCCTTGATACATTGTCACCTTCATGCTGTGTATTATCCGGGCACATGTGGCATTTGAGTTTGTATTGAAATAATTGTGATGGTATCATGCATTGACATCTTCACTTACTACTTGCCTCCAGGGAGTATTTCCAAAATAATTTCCATGCCCCTCCCATATAGATTCATCATTCTTTTATCTAAATTCATTACTCTTCTTGAAATAATTTTAGAATTGATACTATGTATAAAGTTATGTTTTATAAGTATTTCAATAAATTCACAGCAGACAGCACAAGGATGTAGGTAAATTGGAAGGATTTTCAAACATTTGAGGTTATTATGTTTTGGTATCACTTTAAACAAGTTATAGACTTCATATTTAAGTGTTGTATAAAGTTTCTTAGGCATACCAAATATTAATTTACCTAAGGTCAGTAAGAATTGAATATCCAGGTCTTTTCTTTTTCATATCCAAGACATTTTACTGAGATGTCATAATTCTTTAAATAAACAATTTTAGCAGCTGAGAACATTTTATTGCATGATTCGAATTGCATTTGAATATCAAATTTATATTAAGGTACAGGGTGATTTTAAGAAAGACAATGTATGTAGTGACAGATCATTACCATGTTACTATGGTATTTATTGATTTGATCGCTATATATAAATAAATGTTGTACTAATCTCTGCCTTGAAAATTACATCGGAATGCTATGTTGGTAATGATAATTTGTAAAGTATTCCTTTAGTGATATTTCTGTTACATATCTAAACAATAATATATAAGGGGATTATAAGCTGTAAATTTGACATTTTTGCTAATGTTATTGAAAATAACACTTATATATTATATATCCATAATAAATAGCTTATCACTAGGAGTTATGACAATCCGAAACTTTTCACTGATTTAGGTAGACATACTTAACCCTTTTATTTAAATGTCATGACGAAAAATTATAGGACATCATACTAAAGCTCTATGTGCTCTATAGGTTTTTTCAAGTTGAAACATTCTAATATTATCTGAGAAAAAGGAAAACAAATTAAGAAAATGCCTTCATTAGATTGAACTCTAGGCAAGCCTGTATGTCATTTTCTTTCTTTCTTTTTTTAGTAATTTTTTTTAAATTTATTGATATATTTATTTACATTTCAAATGATTTCCCCTTTTCTGGACCCCCACTCCCCGAAAGTCCCATCAGTTCCCTTCCCTCCCCCTGTTTTCCCACCCAACCCTTCCCACTTCCCTCTTCTGATTTTGTTCTATACTGCTTCACTGAGTCTTTCCAGAACAAGGGGCCACTCCTCCTTTCTTCTTGTACCTCATTTGATGTGTGGATTATGTTTTGGGTATTACAGTTTTCTATGTTAATATCCACTTGCTAGTGAGTGCATACCATGATTCATCTTTTGAGTCTGGGTTGCCTCACTTAGTATGATGTTCTCCAGCTCCATCCATTTGCCTAAGAATTTCATGAATTCATTGTTTCTAATGGCTGAATAGTACTCCATTGTGTATATATACCACATTTTTTGCATCCACTCTTCTGTTGAGGGATACCTGGGTTCTTTCCAACTTCTGACAATTATAAATAGGGCTGCTATGAACATAGTGGAACATTTAACCTTATTACATGCTGGGGATCTTTTGGGTATATGCCCAGGAGTGGTATAGCAGGATCTTCTGGAAGTGAGGTGCCCAGTTTTCAGAGGAACCGCCAGACTGATTTCCAGAGTGGTTGTACCAATTTGCAATCCCACCAGTAGTGGAGGAGTGTTCCTCTTTCTCCATATCCTTGCCAACACCTGCTGTCTCCTGAATTTTTAATCTTAGCCATTCTGACTGGTGTAAGGTGAAATCTCAGGGTTGTTTTGATTTGCATTTCCCTAATGACTAATGAAGTTGAGCATTTTTTAAAGATGTTTCTCTGCCATAGGAAATTCTTCAGGTGAGAATTCTTTGTTTAACTCTGTACCCCATTTTTAATAGGGTTGTTTGGTTTTCTGGAGTCTAACTTCTTGAGTTCTTTATATATATTGGATATTAGCCCTCTATCTGATGTAGGATTGGTGAAGATCTTTTCCCAATTTGCTGGTTGCCGATTTGTCCCTTTGATGGTGTCCTTTGCCTTACAGAAACTTTGTAATTTTATGAGGTCCCATTTGTCAATTCTTGATCTTAGAGCATATGCTATTGGTGTTCTGTTCAGAAACTTTCTCCCTGTACCGATGTCCTCAAGGGTCTTCCCCAGTTTCTTTTCTATTAGCTTCAGAGTGTCTGGCTTTATGTGGAGGTCCTTGATCCATTTGGATTTGAGCTTAGTAAAAGGAGACAAGGATGGATCAATTCGAATTCTTCTGCATGCTGACCTCCAGTTGAACCAGCACCATTTGTTGAAAAGGCTATCTTTTTTCCATTGGATGTTTTCAGCCCCTTTGTCGAGGATCAAGTGGCCATAGGTGTGTGGGTCCATTTCTGGATCTTCAATCCTGTTCCATTGATCTGCCTGCCTGTCACTGTACCAATACCATGCAGTTTTTAACACTATTGCTCTGTAGTATTGCTTGAGGTCAGGGATACTGATTCCCCCAGACTTTCTTTTGTTGCTGAAAATAGTTTTAGCTATCCTGGGTTTTTTGTTATTCCAGATGAATTTGATAATTGCTCTTTCTAACTCTGTGAAGAATTGAGTTGGGATTTTGATGGGTATTGCATTGAATCTGTATATTGCTTTTGGCAAAATGGTCATTTTAACTATATTGATCCTGCCGATCCATGAGCATGGGAGGTTTTCCCATTTTTTGAGGTCTTCTTCCATTTTCTTCTTCAGGGTCTTGAAGTTCTTGTCATACAGATCTTTCACATGTTTGGTAAGAGTCACCCCAAGATACTTTATACTGTTTGTGGCTATTGTGAAGGGTGTCATTTCCCTAATTTCTTTCTCAGCCTGCTTATCCTTTGAGTATAGGAAGGCCACTGATTTGCTTGAGTTGATTTTATAACCTGCCACTTTGCTGAAGTTGTTTATCAGCTGTAGGAGTTCTGTAGTGGAGTTTTTTGGGTCACTTAGGTAGACTATCATGTCATCTACAAATAATGATAGTTTGACTTCTTCCTTTCCAATTTGTATCCCTTTGACCTCCTTATGTTGTCAAATTGCCTGAGCTAGTACCTCAAGTACAATATTGAAAATATATGGAGAAAGGGGGCAGCCCTTTCTAGTCCCTGATTTTAGTGGGATTGCTTCAAATTTCTCTCCATTTAGTTTGATGTTGGCTACCAGTTTGCTGTATATTGCTTTAAAGATGTTTAGGTATGGGCCTCGAATTCCTGTTCTTTCCAAGACTTTAAGCACGAAAGGATGCTGAATTTTGTCAAATGCTTTTTCAACATCCAATGAAATGACCATGTGGTTTTTTTATTTGAGTTTGTTTATGTAGTGGATTGTATTGATGGATTTCCGTATATTGAACCCACCCTGCATCCCTGGGATAAAGCCTACTTGATCATGGTGGATGATCGTTTTGATGTGTTCTTGGATTCGGTTGGCAAGAATTTTATTGAGTATTTTTGCATATATGTTCATAAGGGAAATTGGTCTGAAGTTCTCTTTCTTTGTTGGATCTTTGTGTAGTTTTGGTATCAGCGTAATTGTGGCTTCATAAAAGGAATTGGGTAGGGTTCCTTCTGTTTCTATTTTGTGGAATAGTTTGATGAGTATTGGTGTTAGGTCTTCTTTGAAGGTCTGATAGAATTCTGCACTGAAACCATCTGGTCCTGTGTTTATTTTGGTTGGAATACTTTCTATGGCCCCTTCTATTTTGTTAGGGGTTGTGGGACTATTTAGATGATCTATTTGGTCCTGATTTAATTTTGGTATTTGGTATCTGTCTAGGAAATTGTCCATTTCCTCCAGATTCTCCAATTGTGTTGAGTATAGGCTTTTGTAGTAGGATCTGATGATTTTTTGGATTTCCTCAGTTTCTGTTGTTATATCTCCCTTTTCATTTCTAATTTTGTTAATTTGGATACTTTCTCTGTGCCCTTTGGTCAGTCTGGCTAAGGGTTTACCTATCTTCTTGATTTTCTCAAAGAACCAGCTCCTGGACTCCTTGATTCTTTGTATGGTTCTCTTTGTTTCCACTTTATTGATTTCAGCCCTGAGTTTGATTATTTCCTGTCTTCTACTCCTCCTTGGTGAAATAGCTTCTTTTTGTTCCAGGACTTTCAGGTGTGCCATTAAGTTGCTAGAATATGCTCTCTCCGTTTTCTTTTTGGAGGCACTCAGGGCTATGAGTTTTCCTCTTAGCACTGCTTTCATTGTGTCCCAAAGATTTGGGTATGTTGTGCCTTCATTTTCATTAAATTCTAAAAAGTCTCTGATTTCTTTCTTTATTTCTTCTTTGGCCAAGGTGTCATTGAGTAGAGTATTGTTCAGCCTCCATGTGTATGTGGGCATTCTGTTGTTTTTGTTGCTATTGAAAACCACTCTAACACAATAGTGATCTGATAGGAGGCATGGGATTAGTTCGATCTTCTTGTATTTGTTGAGGTCTGTCTTGTGACCAATTATATGGTCAATTTTGGAGAAGGTTCCATGAGGTGCTGAGAAAAAGGTATATTCTTTTGCTTTAGGGTAAAATGTTCTATAAATATCAGTCAAGTCCAATTGGTCCAAAGCTTCAATTAGTTTTACTGTGTCCCTGTTTAGTTTCTGTTTTCCTGATCGGTCCATTGAGGAGAGTGGAGTGTTGAAGTCCCCCATAATTATTGTGTTAGGTGCAATGTGTGCTTTGAGCTTTAGTAAAGTTTCTTTTACGAATGAGGGTGCCCTTGTATTTGGAGCATAGATGTTCAGAATTGGAAGTTCTTCTTGTTGTATTTTTCCTTTGACCAACAAGAAGTGTCCCTCAGAGTCTCTTTTGATGACTTTAGGTTGAAAGTCAATTTTATCTGATATTAGAATGGCTACTCCGGCTCATTTCCCGAGACCATTGGCTTGTAAAATTGTCTTCCAGCCTTTTACTCTAAGGTAGTTTTTGTCTTTGACATTTAGGTGTGTTTCCCGTATGCAGCAAAATGTAGGGTCCTGTTTCCTTATCCAGTCTGTTAGTCTATGTCTTTTTATTGGGGAATTGAGTCCATTGATGTTAAGAGATATTAAGGAATAGAGATTATTACTTCCTGTCATTTTTGATGTTATTTTTATATTTGAGTGATTATCTTCATTTGGGTTTGATGAAGGAAGGTTACTATCTTACTTTTTCCAGGGTGTAGTTTCCCTCCTTGTATTGGAGTTTTCCTCCTATTATTCTTTGTAGAGCTGGGTTTGTGGAAAGATATTGTGTAAATTTGGTTTTGTCATGGAATGTCTTGGTTTCTCCATTTATTGTGATTGAGAGTTTTGCTGGGTATAGTAGTCTTGGCTAACATTTGTGTTCTCTTAGAGTCTGCATGAGATCTGCCCAGGATCTTCTAGCTTTCATGGTCTCTGGTGAGAAGTCTGGTGTGATTCTGATAGGTCTTCCTTTATATGTTACTTGGGCTTTTTCTCCTACTGACTTTAATATTCTTTCTTTGCTTAGTGCATTTGGGGTTTTAATTATTATGTGGCCAGAGGTATTTTTGCTCAGATCCAGTCTGTTTGGAGTTCTGTAGCCTTCTTGTATATTCATAGGTATCTCTCTCTTTAAGTTGGGAAAGTTTTCTTCCATAATTTTGTTAAAGATATTTGCTGGCCCTTTCAATTGTAAATCTTCACTCTCATCTATACCTGTAATCCTTAGGTTTGGTCTTCTCATTGTATTCTGGATTTCCTGGATGTTCTGGGATACAAGCTTTTTGCATTTTGCATTTTCTTTTACTGTTGAGTCAATGGTTTCTATGGAATCTTCGGCATCTGAAATTCTTTCTTCCATCTCTTGTATTCTGTTGTTTATATTTGCATCTATGGCCCCTGATTTCTTCTCATGGTTTTCTATCTCCAAAGTTGTCTCCCTTTGTGATTTCTTAGTTGTTTCTACTTCTGTTTTTAGATCCAGGATGGTTTTGCTCAGTTCCATCATTTGCTTGTTTGTGTTTTCCTGTAATTCTTTAAGAGATTTTTGTGTTTCCTCTTTCATGATTTCTGCCTCTTGACTCAAGTTCTCCTGCATTTCTTTAAGTTTTTTTTTTTTCTGTTTCTTCTTTATTGGCTTCTATCTCTTGAGCCTTATTCTCCTGCATTTCTCTAAGTGATTTTTCTGTTTCCATTATACGGGTTTCTAGCTTATTCATGTTCCCCTGTATTTCTTTAAGAGATTCATTTATGTCCTTTTTGTCTTCTTCTAGCAGCATCATGATCAGTGATTTTAAATTCAACTCTTGTTTCTCTGGTGTGTTGGCATAACCAGGACTTGCTGATGTTGGAGAGTTTGGTTCAGATGCTGCCATATTGCCTAGATTTCTGTTAGTAGCGTTCCTGTGTTTGCCCTTTGCCATCTTGTTCTCTGGAGTTAGTTTGTCTTTTACCTGGCTAATGTTTGGGTCTCCTGAGGGTCTCTGGGGCTATTACTGCAACACTATATGGCTGGGTTTCCCCTGTAGCTGATTGCTGATGTGCTGTCTTCCTCTTGGGTGCCCTTGCAGCTCTAGTGTGCATTGCCCCAGATTGTGTCTGTGAACCAGATGGAGCCCCTTTGCACCTTCAGGGAGTGCTGATGGTGTATGCTTCCGGGACCTTTTCCGCGTGCTGATCACTCTGCTGGGCAGCCGATCCCACAACCAGGTTGGTGCCACAAGGCTAGCCTGGCTGCTCACGCCCTGGGTTCAGGTAAAAGCCTGGGAGGCCAAGGTCCGAGCAAAGTTCCCCTTGGGCTATGACTGTTAATTGGGTCTGTCATGTGCCCAGGATGGCGGGTGTGTGAGCTAGTGCTCCCTGAAAGTGCCAGGAGAGTCTGCTGGGCTAACAACCTCCTGGGCGGGTTGACACACTGATGGCCGACCAAGCCGCCCAGTTCTTGAGGTCAGTCCAGGGCCTGTTGGGGCCTAGACCCCTGCTTTGTTAGCCTCAGGCTATGCCTGTTAGCCGGCTTTGCCTGCTAGAGCTCTCTGGTGTCCTGTAGGCAAAATGGTGGCGAACGTGCCGGTGCTGGCAAAAAAAAAAAAAAAAAAAAAAAAAAAAAAAAAAAAAAAAAACCTCCTGGCTGTGTTGGCACCCCGATGGCCCCCTGAACAGCCCAGGGCCTGGGTGCAGGCCAACACCCGTCAGGCTTAGACCCCTACGATGTTGGCCTCGGGTTATGTTTGCGTACCTCAGTCTGTCTGATCTCTCTAGAGTCTGAAACCTAGATGGAGACTAGTCTCTCGTGACTGGCGGGAGGCAGAGTTCTGATGTGGCTTCTGTGTGGTGAAAGGCACCGTAAATCCGCAGGTGCTTGCAGCCCGGCTGGCCAGCGAAGGTCAGTGGTCATGGGCGCAGGGCCTAACTGGACCCTGTGTCGCCTTGGTTCCACTGCTGATGGCCCTTCGGCTGGACCAGCCACTGCTGCACTGCTGCCAGCGCCGCCGCTGCCGCTTGTATGCCATTTTCTTAATTGTTTTCTTAACTTCTTGATTGATGAGGGAAATCTCAGCCCATTATGGGAAAAGCCAACTCTGGGATTATGTTCCTGGGTTCTATAACAACATCAACCAACATTATCCCCAGAGCTCCCAAGGACTAAACCACAAACCAAAGATGACACTTACCCATAGCTGCAGCTGGATATGAAGTAGAGAACTGCCTTATCTGGCATCACTGGAAGGGGAGACCCTTGGTCCCATGGAGGCTTGATGACTCAAGACAGGAGAATGGAAGCACTGATGCAGAAGTAGGTGGGCAGGTGTGGTAACACCATCATAGAGACAGGGAGAGAGAAGAGTGGTTGGGACCTTGTGGTGGGGAAACTGGGAAGGGGAATAACAAATGCCAACACAGACTGCTATATACAGCAAATCTCTCAATTACCATAGATGGAGAAACCAAGGTATTTCATGACAAAAAAAATTACACAGTGTCTTTCCACAAATCTAGCCTTTCAAAGGATAAGGAATGGAAAATACCAACAAAAGGAGGGAAATACCAACAAAACTACACACTAGAAAAAGATATTAATCTTCTTTCAACAAACCCAAAAGCAGATAACCACACAAACATAAAAATTACATCAAAATAGCAGGAAGCAACAATCACTATTCCTTAATATCTCTTAACATCAATGAACTCAATTCTCCAATAAAAAGACATAGGCTACCAGACTGGATATGTAAACAAGGGTCAACATTTTGCTGCATACAGAAAACACATCTCAGTGTCAAAGACAAACACTACCTCATAGTAAAAGGTAGGAAAACAGTTTTCCAAGCAAATGGTTCCAGGAAACAAGCTGGATTAGCCATTCTAATATCCAATAAAACTACAATAGACTTTCAACCAAAATTCATCAAAAATGACACAGAAGGAAACTTTATACTACTCAAAGGAATAATCTACCAGGAAGTACTCTCAATTTTGAACACCTATGTCCCAAATACATGGGCACCCTCATTCTTAAAGGACACTTTACTAAAGCTTAAAGCACACATCGCACACCACACAATTGTGTGTGACTTCAACAACCCACTCTCCTCAATGGACAGATCAGAGAAACTCAAACTAAACAGAGACACATTGAAACTAACAGAAATTTTGGACCAAATGGATTTAATAGATATCTGTGGAACATTTTATTCTAAATCAAAAGAATATATCTTCTTCTCAGCACCTCATGGTACCTTCTGCAAAATAGACCATATAATTAGTCACAAGACAGAACTCAACAGATATAATAATATATCTGTTATATAATAACAAATTCCATCTCTCCTATCAGACCACTATGAAGTAAGGTTGGTCTTCAATAGCAACAAAACAACAGAAAGCCCACATACACATGGAAGCTGAACAATGCTCTACTCAATGATACCTTGGTCAAGGAAGAAATAAGGAAAGAAATCAAAACCTTTGAGAATTTAATGATAATGAAGACACAACATACCCAAATTTATGGGACACAATGAAAGCAGTGCTAAGAGGAAAACTCATAGATATGTGTGCCTCAAAAAAGAAGCTGGAGAGAGCAAACATTAGCAGCTTAACGGCACACCTGAAAGCTCTAGAAGCTAATACACCCAAGAGGAATCATTAAACTCAGGACTGAAATCAACCAAGTTGAAAGAAAATTAACTATACAAAAAAAATCAATAAAATCAGGAGCTGGTTCTTTGAGAAAATCAGCAAGATAGATAAACCTTTAGCCAGACTAACCAGAGGGTACAGAGACAGTATCAAAATTAACAAAATCAGAAATGCAAAGGGAGACATAACAAAAGAAACTGAGGAAATTAAAAGAATTAACATATCCTACTACAAAAGGCTATACTCAACACAACTGGAAAATCTGGATGAACTGGAAAATTTCCTAGACAGATACCAACTATCAAAATTTAATCAGGATCAGCTAGATCATTTAAACGGTCCCATAATCTTTAAAAGAATAGAAGTGGTCATTGACAGTCTCCCAACCAAAAAAAAAAAAAAAAAAAAAACCACAGGACCAGATGGTTTTACTGCAGAATTCTATCAGACCTTCAAAAGAGACCTAATGCCAATATTCTTCAAATTATTCCACAAAATAGAAACAGAGGGAACACTATCCAACTCATCCTATGAAACCACAATTTTGCTAATACCAAAACCACACAAAAAATCCAACAAAGAAAGAGAACTTCAGACCAATTTCTCTTATGAATATTGATGCAAAAATACTCAATAAAATTCTTGCCAACCGAATCCAAGAACACATCAAAATGATCATTCACCATGATCAAGTAGTCGTCATCCCAGGGATACAGGGATGGTTCAATATATGGAAATCTGTCAATGTAATCCACTGCATAAACAAACTCAAAGAAAAAAAACCCGACATGGTCATTTCATTAGATGCTGAAAAAGCATTTAAAAAAATTCAGTATACTTTCATGATAAAGGTCTTGGAAAGAACAGGATTCAAGGTCCATACCTAAACAAAATAAAAGTAATATACAGCAAAACAGTAGACAATATCAATCTAAATGGAGAGACAAATGAGGCAATCCCACTAAAATCAGGGACTAAACAAGGCTGACCCTTCTCTGCATATCTTTTCAATATTGTTCTTGAAGTTCTAGCTAGAGCAATTAGACAACATAAGTAGCTCAAAGAGATAAAAATTGTAATGGAAGAAGTCAATTTATCACTATCTGCAGATGATATGATAGTATACTTAAGTGACCAAAAGGACTCCACCAGCAAATGCCTACAGCTGGTAAGAAACTTCAGCAAAGTTGCTGGATATAAAAGTGACTCAATCCAATCAGTACCCTTCCTATACTCAAAGAATAAACAAGCAAAGAAAGAAATTAGGGAAATAACACCCCTCAAAAAAGCCACAAACAATATAACATATCCTGGTATGACTCCAAGCAAACAATTGAAAGATCTGTATGACAGGAACTTCAAGTCTTTGAAGAAAGAAATCCATGAAGACTTCACAAGAAGGAAAAAAATCTTTCATTGTCTTGGTTTGGCAGGATTGATATAGTGAAAATGACCATCCTGCCAAAAGCAATATATAGATTCAATGCATTCCCCATCAAAATCCCAACTCACTTCTTCATAGAAGTAGAAAGAGCCAATCTCAAATTCACCTGGAATAACAAAAAACCCAGGATAGATAAAACTTTTATCAACAGTAAAAGAACTTCTAGGGGAATAAGTATCCCCGACCTCAAGCAATACTACAAAGCAATAGTGTAAAAACTGCATGGTATTGGTACAGGGACAGGCAGGTAGATCAATGGAATAAAATTGAAGTCCTAACCCTTCACCATAGCCACAAACAGCATAAAGTATCTTGGGGTGACTTTAACCAAACAAGTGAAAGACCTATATGACAAGAACTTCAGATCTCTGAAAAAGGAAATCGAAGAAGATCTCAGAAAATGGAAAAATCTTCCATGCTCGTGGATTGGCAGGATTAATATAGTTAAAATGGCCATCTTGCCAAAGGCAATCTACCGATTCAATGCAATCCTCATCAAAATCCCAACCCAGTTCTTCATAGAGCTAGAAAGAGCAATTCTTAAATTCATCTGGAATAACAAAAAACCCAGGATAGCTAAAACTATTCTCAACAGTAAAAGAACTTCAGGGGGATTCAGTATCCCAGACCTCAAACTTTACTACAGAGCAATAGTGATAAAAACTGCATGGTATTGGTACAATGTCAGGTAAGCAGATCAATGGAATAGGATTGAAGACCCAGAAATGAACCCACACACCTATGGTCACTTGATCTTCGACAAGGAGCTGAAAGCATCCAGTGGAAAAAAGATAGTCTTTTCAACAAATGGTGCTGGTTCAACTGTAGGTCAGCATGCAGAAGAATGCGAATTAATCCATCCTTATCTCCTTGTACTAAGCTCAACTCCAAATGGATCAAGGACCTCCACATAAAACCTGACACACTGAAACTAATAGAAAAGAAACTGGGGAAGACCCTTGAGGACATGGGCACAGAGGAAAAGTTCCTGAATAGAACACCAATAGTTTATGCTCTAAGATCAAGAATTGACAAATGGGACCTCATAAAACTACAACGTTTCTGTAAAGCCAAGAACACTGTCAAAAGGACAAAACGTCAACCAACAGATTGTGAAAGGATCTTCACCAACCCTAAATCTGACAGAGGCGTAATATCTAATATATACAAAGAACTCAAGAAGGTAGAACCCAGAGAATCAAATAACCCCATTAAAAAGTGGGGTACGGAGCTAAACAATTTTCACATAAAAAACTTCGGAGGGCTAAGAAACACCTTAAGAAATGTTCAACATCATTAATCATTAGGGAAATGCAAATCAAAACAACCCTGAGATTTCACCTCACACCAGTCAGAATGGCTAAGGTCAAAAACTCAGGAGACAGCACGTGTTGGTGAGGATGTGGAGAAAGAGGAACACTCTTCCACTGCTGGTTGGGTTGCAAATTGGTGCAACCACTCTGGAAATCAGTCTGGAGGTTCCTCAGAAAACTGGGCATGACACTTCCGGAGGACCCTGCTATACTACTTCTGAGCATATACCCAGAGGATTCCACAGCATGCAATAAGGACACATGCTCCACTATGTTCATAGCAGCCCTATTTGTAGTAGACAGAATCTGGAAAGAACCCAGGTGTCCCTCAACGGAGGAATGGATAGAAAAAATGTGGTATATATACACAATGGAGTACTATTCAGCCATTAGAAACAATGAATTCATGAAATTCTTAGACAAATGGATGGAGCTGAAGAACATCATACTAAGTGAAGTAACCCAGTCTCCAAATATCAATCATGGTATGCACTCACTGATAAGTGGATATTAGCCTAGAAACTTGGAATACCCTAGACATAATCCACATATTAATTGATGTTCAAAAAGAATGGAGGAGTGGCCCCTGGTTCTGGAAAAAGTCAGTGCAACAGTATAGGGGAATACCAGAATAGGGAAGTGGGAAGGAGTTGATGGAGGAACAGGCTGAGGGAAGAGGGCTTATGGGACTTGCGGGGAGTGGGGACCCAGAAAAGGGGAAAGCATTTGAAATGTAAATAAAGAATACATCGAATAAAATAAAAAGAATTGAAGTCCTAGAAATGAACCCACACATCTATGGTCACTTGATATTTGCCAAAGGATCTACAACCATCCAGAGGGGAAAAAGTGATAGCCTCTTCAAAAAATGGTGCTGGTTCAACTCGAGGTCAGCATGCAGAAAAATGCAAGTTGATTTATTATTATCTCCTTGTACTAAGCTCAAGTCGAAATGGATCAGGGACCTCTACATAAAACCAGACACACTGAAACTAGTAGAAAAGAGACTGAGGAAGACCCTTGAGGACATAGGGAGAGGGGAAAATTTCCTAAACAAAACACCAATAGCTTATGCTCTAAGATCAAGAATTGACAAATGGGACCTCATAAAATTACTGAGCTTCTGTAAGGCAAAGTATATTGTCAAAAGAACAAAACAGTAACAAACAAATTGGGAAAAGATCTTTACCAACCCTACATCCAACAGATGTCTTATATCCAAGATATACAAAGAACTCAAGAAGGTAGACTCCTTAGCATAAGGAGATAAGAATGGATCAATTTGCATTCTTCTGCATGCTGACCTCCAATAGAACCAGCATGATTTGTTGAAAAGGCTATCTTTTTTCCACTGGATGTTTTCAGTTCCTTTGTTGAAGATAAAGTGACCATAGGTGTGTGGGTTCTTTTCTGTGTCTTCAATCCTATTCCACTGATCCACCTGCCTGTCACTCTACCAATACCATGCAGTTTTTAACACTATTGCTCTGTAGTATTGCTTGAAGTCCGGGATACTGATTCCCCCTGAAGTTATTTTGATGTTGAGTATAGTTTTAGCTATCCTGGGTTTTTTGTTATTCCAGATGAATTTGAGAAGGGCTCTTTCTAACTCTATGAAGAACTGAGTTGGGTTTTTGATGAGGATTGCATTCAATTTGTATATTGCTTTTGGCAAGATGGCCATTTTAACTATATTGATCCAGCAAATCCATGCTCATGGAAGATTTTTTTCCATTTTCTGAGGTCTTCTTCAATTTCCTTCTTTAGAGATCTGAAGTTCTTGGGACCTCCACATAAAACTAGACACACTGAAACTGATAGAAAAAAAAAAACTGGGGAAGACTTTTGAGGACATGGGCACAGGGGGACATTTCCTGAACAGAACACCAATTGCTTTTGTTCTAAGATAAAGAATTGACAACTGGGACCTCATAAAAATCGCAAAGTTTCTGTAAGGCAAAGGACACCGTCAAAAGGACAAATTGGCAACCAGCAAATTGGGAAAAGATCTTCACCAATCGACATCTGACAGAGTGTTAATATTTAATATATACAAAGAACTTAAGAAGTTAGACCCCAGAAAACTAAATAACCCTATTAAAACATATTATAAAATAACAGAGCTAAACAAAGAATTTTCACCTGAAGAACTTCGGATGGCTGAGAAGCACCTTAAATGTTCAAAATCATTAGTCATTAGGGAAATTCAAATCAAAACAACCCTGAGATTTCACCTTACACCAGTCAGAATGGCTAAGATAAAAACTCAGGTGACAGCAGGTGTTGTCTAGGATGTAGAGAAAGAGGAACACTCCTCCACTGTTGGTGGGATTGCAAGCTGGTTACAATCACTCAGGAAATCAGTCTGGTGGTTCCTCAGAAAACTGGGCACTTTCCACCTGCTATACCACTCCTGGGCATATACCCAGAGAATTCCCCAGCATGTAATAAAGATACATGCTCCACTATGTTCATAGCAGCCCTATTTATAATAGCCAGAATCTGGAAAGAACCCAGGTGTCCCTCAATGGAGGAATGGACACAAAAATGTGGTATATTTACACAATGGAGTACTATTCAGCCATTAGAAACAACGAATTCATGAAATTCTTAGACAAATGGATGGAGCTGGAGAACATCATCCTAAGTGAAGTAACCCAGTCTCAAAAGAACACACATGGTATGCACTCACTGATAAGCGGATATTAGCCTAGAATCTTGGATTACCCAAGACACAATTCACATATCAAAGAAAGCCCAAGCTGGTCCTGGAATTGCTCAGTGTAGCAGTATAGGGTAATACCAGGACAAGGAATTAGGAAGGTGTGGATTGGGGAATAGGGGGAGGGTAGAGTGCTTATGGGACTTTTGGAGAGGGGGGATACAGGAAAGGGGAAAATGAAATGTAAATAAATAAAATAACCAATAAAAATGAAAAACAAGTAAGCTACGAGGAAACTATGAGGAGCAAGCCAATAACCAGCACCCATCTGCTTTCCATCAGTTACTGTTTCCAGGTTCTGGTCCTGATTACTCAATGATGAACTGTGATGAGGAAACTCATTCTTTTTTTTTTTTTTTTTCAGAAATGAGTACCAAACCCAGGGCCTTGAAATTGCTAGGCAAGTGCCCTAACACTGAGCTAAATCCCCAAACCTGGAAGCCTATTCCTTTCCTCTCCATGTTGCTTTGTTCATTGTGTTTCATCATAGCAATAGTAACTAACTAGTCATTCATACTATAACCATTGGACATATTCATTATTCATTTGAAAATATAATTTTAAAGTAATTACCATTTTCACTATTTTATATTCATGGAAAGCATCAGGCATTAAGCTACATACATATACATGTTTGAATGAGCATATATATTCAACACATGTTATGCCTTTAAGATATATATAAAGTTGTAAATGTCTAGCATATAAAAAATACTGATTATATAAATTTATTTATTTATTTATTTATTTATTTATTTATTTATTTATTTATTTATTTATTTTTGTTTTTTTTGAGACAGGGTTTTTCTGTATAGCCCTGGCTGTCCTGGAACTCACTTTGTAGACCAGGCTGGCCTCGAACTAAGATATCCACCTGCCTCTGCCTCCCAAATGCTGGGATTAAAGGTTTGTACCACCACCGCCCAGCCATATACATTTATAAGTTTACATTATTTTATTATATACTAAAGACACATCAATAGTTTCATCATAGAGCACTAAAAGAGTATAGTCTAACAGAGGTGACCATGTTTCATATATCAATAAGGATAATACAAGCTACTTTACAAGGTTCTTTGGATCATCAAATATACTTTTAAAAGTTTCTGAAACCAAACAGTGCTATATCAATGCAAAAATGTATTTCATAGCACACTCAGGAAAAATTATGTTGAGTGTTGTCAAAATAAAAGACTAAATATTAGTCATAGATACCCTCCAAAACATTTAATATGGAGCTGTCAACGGCTACCTAATTCTTATTAATGACTTTAATGTCAACACAATGCTACCATGTTTTAAGTATACTCAGAAGGAGACAAGTACATATAGATGTAGGTATAAATATATAATAACTAAATATTCCTGGAGTAATATTTTGAAGCTATCTAAATTCTACTTGTCATATTGTATGATTTATAAGGCCTAGAGAGGCTATATTTTCAATCAATTCAGTCAGGCTTTCTAAACGATTCCAGCATTGGTTTTGTATGTGCCTATTATGCTGACAGAGTGAGACTTGATTTATTTTAAGTACATCTGTGATCTGTGGTGCATGATACAGCACAAAATGATATGCTTAACAAAACTGACAAAAGCATACAATGCATGCTGTTCACATCTAATCTAAGACAAATGCTGTATATTTCTTCAAAGTACTAATATCTTATACATGTAAATATAGAACTAATGGTTATTTGTGAATAATAATTCAAAACTATTTCATCCAGAGTATCTCAGCAACTTGAATACTGACAATATCTGTGCTATTCACCCTATCAAGACATGAAGATAAATAAAGATATCTTGCTATTTCTGTTGCTAGATTCAAAGTAATATTGACATTTTATTTGTGCTAGCTAACTTTTTATCACTTTTGCAAAAAATATCTGAGAATTAACATAGTGTAGGAAATATTTACCATATTGATTCATAGTTTTAGAGATTTATGTCCAATGGCTCTTAGCTCTGCTGTTTCTTTGCCTGTGTTGAGAGCATAGAACAGTATTTTTTTTTTTTTTTTTTGCTTACTTGTATTTGTCAGGACGCAAATTAAAAAAAAGACTATGCAACCATAGGTTCATGTTTCAAGGACTCAATTCCTTCAAGTATATCCACATGTTCCCCATGCTTTAAGTATCTCCCTGAGGTCTAGTTAATTATAAACTCATGAATGAGTTAATGTACTGATGAGAGTAGAACCTCACCCAAGGCTCACTTTTGAGACTGTTAAACTAGAGACGAATTGAAATAGTACATGATTCAAATTTCAATTATAAACCTAGGTGCTTTGGAGAAAGAGGGCTTAGTGGTTAAGAACACTTGCATTTAAAGAGGATTCAGTTGAATTGCAAGAATCCCCCATGGTGACTAACTGTAAATGTCACCTTTATTTCCTCAGATGAAGGGATGAGATGAGAGGGTTACCCACTCTGTATAAATATATGGCTTGGACTGTGCCCAGAACATTTTCATTTCTGTTGTAACTATCCCTATGCCTAGACCTGGAAATTTGTAGCCTCCTCACAATCTATTCTTTCAAGCTCACTGATGCAATCTGGCTTTTCCTGGCTTGGACTGAATTTCTCTGCCTGGCCTCACACTAACTTTCACAATATGTTCCAATCTTCTGGCTTCTCGTTCACCATTTCATCAACTTGTTCTGTCTAGCTTGTTCTCTGCAACCTGTCTTTGTAAAATTGTCCTGATAAAATTAACCCACAGCACCTTTTTTCCTCTCTCTTATTGCTCATACATATCTGCTCTTTCCTGTGCTGCTCTCATGGGTCAAGCTTACCTTTAAATCTCTCTGTAAAACCTTTCTCTGATTTGTCACTTTGTCTCCTCTTCAACTAGATGTCACTTTCAAATATGGAACTTCTTTCTGTAAACTAACCTCATGTTCATTTCTTAGGTGTTAAAGGTAGGTACTAAGGGCAAGTCTGTATTCCAGTCTTATCACACTGTAATTCAAGATGTGTCTGCATACCTGCTGGATTATGTTTTTGGATGTAATCCCTTGCCAAAGCAACCATGTTGCTGGGTTAAAATTCCTCTTCACTTAACATCTATTAACTCTAGTTCCAGAAGATCTGAAACATTCTTCTGACCTATGCATGCAATAAACTTACATATCAGCCACATGTATTTAAATCATCTATATACACAAACTACAATTAAACCTCTAAAAACATAGTTAATCAGATTTAAAAATGTCTTATATTTTTTAAGATTATAATACAATGACATCACTTATTCCTTCCCTTTCCTACCTCCAAACCCGCCCATATACGTGTAAGCATTTTATAGTTCATGCCTTCTTTTGAAATTATTTTTACATGTACATAGTATATACATATAGTCATAAATATATGGATATAAACTGTTCATTTTATATGATGTTGCTTATAGTTTTATAGATGACAATTTATTATTGGAAAATAAAATTGGGGAGTTCTACCCGACATACATAGATCAAAAAGCTTAACAAAATATTTAATCATGTTTTTGTGTTTATTCCTGGGAATTTCATATTTAACTTAAAAACTCTTAATACATAAAACAAAACTACACAATATAATGGCTAAATTATATTTTTGTGCTTTTAATATAATACCAGATTGCTTTACAATGAAATACAGTTTACTTAGGCTGTATTTTAACTCCTGTACATTTTGTTGATCCCTTTGTGCTATCCATTGAGAAGGTATCATAGTAAATGATGCAGCAATGGAAAAACATACTTTTCCATACAAACAATTAAAGAAAAGAAGAAAGAGAAATTCTAATTGTTGACACTTTGTATAACTCAATCTGTGCCCAATAACAAATGTGCAGAGACAACTGCATTAATCTAATTCAAAAGTTTTATTTATGACCAAATTATCATCTACTAACCTACTTATCTTAAACTATTCACTAAGTTAACATGCTGACATATACACATACACATACATATACACATGCACATACACATATACATACATATACATATATACATACATATATATGCATAAGCACATGAACATGCATATATTTCTACATATATGTAGTACTTTTGGACTAATGATGCTTGTATTCTTATGCTAATTAGAGTCCCCAAAATTGTTTACAGTACAGATTTCACAAATAATTTTTAAATAAAGATGCCAGCTGGGTAGAAGAGACATAGTTGGGGTTGAGGATTCCTGGGCTTGGGACCAGGTAGAATAGGAAGATCCACAAAGCTGGGAGAGTGTGGAGGAGAGGTGAGATACCATGTCTGAGAAAAGTGAAGGACAGAGAGACATGGCCACCATGTGAAGGAGTCAGGAAAACACGGCCCAAAGTGTGAACCAGTTGGGCAACCCTCTGGGTCCAAAGCAGCCAAGATAGAAGATAGAATTTAGTAAGAAATTACTGGGGAGCACTGGTGGGAAGTGGCTTAACCATGTGAAGGTTAGGCAATGGCCCAGCTATTGAGCTAATTATGGCATATTAAAATATTATGGCTGTGTGTGTGTGTTATTCGAGAACATAAGCCTTTGAGAGGCAGGTAGTGAATGTGCCACTGAGACTTATTTATTAAATATTTAACTCTACACACACACACACACACACACACACACACACACACACACACACACTATGTGTTTGTTTATGTATGTATATATTTATAGATAGAATCCTGAAATTTATTACTTGTCTACACGAAACATGATCAGCAGAGATAGATATTATATCTTTTTTATTTGATATATTTTTATTTACATTTCAAATGATTTCCCCTTTTCTGGCCCTCCACTCCCCAAAAGTCCCATTTGCCCTCTTTCCTCCCCCCTTTTCTCCCATCCAACCCTTCCCACTTCCCTGTTCTGGTTTTGCCCTATACTGCTACACTGAATATTTCCATAACCAGGGGCCACTCCTCCGTTCTTCTTGGACATCATTTGATGTGTGGATTATGTTTTGAGTATTTGTATTTTCTAGGATAATAACCACTTATTAGTGAGTGCATACCATGATTCACCTTTTGAGTCAGGGTTACCTCACTCAGTATAATGTTCTCTAGCTCCATCCATTTGTCTAAAAATTGCATGAATTCATTGTTTCTAATGGCTGAATAGTACTCCATTGTTTATATATACCATATTTATTGCATCCACTCTTCTGTTGAGGGATACCTGGGTACTTTCCAGCTTCTGGCTATTATAAATAGGGCTGCTATGAACATAGTGGAACATATATCCTTATTACCTGATGGGGAATACTCTGGGTATATGCCCAGGAGTTGTAGAGCAGGATCTTCTGGAAGTGAGGTGCCCAGTTTTCGGAGGAACCGCCAGACTGATTTCCAGAGTGGCTGTAGCAATTTGCAACCCCACCAGCAGTGGAGGAGTGTTCCTCTTTCTCCACATCCTCTCCAACACCTGCTGTCTCCTGAATTTTTAATCTTAGCCATTCTGACTGGTGTAAGGTGAAATCTCAGGGTTGTTTTGATTTGCATTTCCCTAATGACTAGTGATGTTGAGCACTTCTTAAGGTGCCTCTCGGCCATCCGAATTTCTTCAGGTGAAAATTATTTGTTTAGATCTGTACCCCATTTTTTAATAGGGTTATTTGGTTTCCTGGGTTCCAACTTCTTGAGTTCTTTGTATATATTGGATATTAGCCCTCTTTCAGATGTAGGGTTGGTGAATATCCTTTCCCAATTTCATGGTTGCCGTTTGTCCTTTTAACAGTGTCCTTTGCCTTACAGAAACTTTGTAATTTTATGAGGTCCCATTTGTCAATTCTTGATCTTAAAGCATAAGCTATTGGTGTTCAGGAACTTTTCCCCCATGCCCACGTCCTCTAGGGTCTTCCCCAGTTTCTTTTCTATTAGTTTCAGTGTGTCTGGTTTTACTTGGAGGTCCTTGATCCACTTGGAGTGAAGTTTAGTATATGGAGATAAGAATGGATCAATTCACATTCTTCTGCATACTGACCTCCAATTGAACCAGCACCATTTGTTGAAAAGGCTATCTTTTTTCCACTGGATGTTTTTGGCTCCTTTGTCGAAGATAAAGTGACTAAAGGTTTGTGGGTTCATTTCTGGATCTTCAATTCTATTCCATTGGTCCACTTGTCTGTCACTGTGCCAAAACCATGCAGTTTTTAATACTATTGCTCTGTAGTACTGCTTGAAGTCAGGGATACTGATTCCCCAGAATTTCTTTTGTTGTTGAGAATAGTTTTAGCTATCCTGGGTTTTTGTTATTCCAGATGAATTTGAGAATTGCTTTTCCTAACTCTGTGAAGAACTGAGTTGGGATTTTGATGGGGATTGCATTGAATCTGTAGGTTGCTTTTGCCAAGATGGCTATTTTAACTATATTAATCCTGCTGATCCATGAGCATGGCAGATTTTTCCATTTTCTGAGGTCTTCTTCGATTTCGTTCTTCAGAGACCTGAAGTTCTTGTCATATAGATCTTTCACTTGTTTGGTTAGAGTCACACCAAGATACTTTGTATTGTTTGTGGCTATTGTGAAGGGTGTCATTTCCCTAACTTCTTTCTCAGCCTGCTTATCCTTTCAGTATAGGAAGGCAACTGATTTGCTTGAGTTGATTTTTATAACCAGCCACTTTGCTGAAGTTGTTTATCAGCTGTAGGAGTTCTCTGGTGGAGGTTTTCGGGTCACTTAAGTAGACTATCATAATCATTTGCAAATAATGATAGTTTGACTTCTTCCTTTCCAATTTGTATCCCTTTGACCTCCTTATGTTGTCTAATTGCCCGAGCTAGAACTTCAAGTACTATATTGAAAAGATATGGAGAGAGAGGACAGCCTTGTCTAGTCCCTGATTTTAGTGGGATTGCTCCAAGTTTCTCTCCATTTAGTTTGATGTTGGCTACAGGTTTGCTGTATATTGCTTTAATGATGTTTAGGTATGGGCCTTGAATTCCTGTTCTTTCCAATACTTTTAGCATGAAAGGATGCTGAATTTTGTCAAATGCTTTTTCTGCATCTAATGAGATGATCATATGGTTTTTGTCTTTGAGTTTGTTTATGTAGTGGATAGCATTGATGGATTTCCTTATATTGAACCATCCCTGCATCCCTGGGATGAAGCCTACTTGATCATGGTGGATGATCGTTTTAATGTGTTCTTGGAATCAGTTGGCAAGAATTTTATTAAGTATTTTTGCATCAATATTCATAAGAGAAATTGGCCTGAAGTTCTCTTTCTTTGTTGGATCTTTGTGTGGTTTTGGTATCAGCATAATTGTGGCTTCATAGAACGAGTTGGGTAGAGTTCCTTCTGTTTTTATTTTGTGGAATAGTTTGAAGAGTATTGGCATTAGGTCTTCTATAAAGGTCTGATAGAATTCTGCACTGAAGCCATCTGGTCCCGTGCTTTTTTTGGTTGGGAGACTTTCTATGTCCCTTTTTATTTCTTCAGGTGTTATGGGACTGTTTAGTTGATCTATTTGATCCTGATTTAGTTTTGGTATCAGATATCTGTCTAGGAAACTGTCCATTTCCTACAGGTTCTCCAGTTGTGTTGAGTATAGGCTTTTGTAGTAGGAACTAATGATTTTTTGAATTTCCTCAGTTTCTGTTGTTATATCTTCCTTTTCATTTCTAAGTTTGTTAATCTGGATACTGTCTCTGTGCCCTTTGGTTACTCTGGCTAAGGGTTTATCTATCTTGTTGATTTTCTCAAAGAACCAGCTCCTGGTTTGGTTGATTCTTTGTATGGTTTTCTTTGTTTCTACTTGATTGATTTCAGCCCTGAGTTTGATGATTTCCTGCTTTGTACTCCTCCTGGGTGAAATAGCTTCTTTTTGTTCCAGGGCTATCAGGTGTGTCATTTAGGTGTTAGTGTATGCTCTCTCCATTTTCTTTTTGGTGGCACTCAGGGCTATGAGTTTTCCTCTTAGCACTGCTTTCATTGTGTCCCATAGATTTGGGTATGTTGTGTCTTCAAAAGTCTTTAATTTCTTTCTTTATTTCTCCACCTTTTCATTTCTAATTTTGTTAATTTGGATACTTTCTCTGTGCCCTTTGGTAAATCAGGCTAATGGTTTATCTATCTTGTTGGTTTTCCCAAAGAACCAACTCCTGGTTTTGTTGATTCTTTGTATGGTTCTCTTTGTTTCCACTTGATTGATTTCAGCCCTGAATTTGATGATGTCCTGTCTTCATCTCCTCCTGGGTGAATTAGCTTCTTTTTCTTCCAGAGCTTTCAGGTATGTCATTAAGCTCCAAGTGTATGCACTCTCACATTTCTTTTTGGAGGCACTCAGGGCTAGGAATTTTTCTCTTTGCACTGCTTTCATTGTGTCCCATAAAATTGGGTATGTTATGTGTTCATTTTCATTAAATTCTAAAATGTCTCTGTTTTCTTTCTTTATTTCTTCTTTGGCCAAGGTGTCATTGAGTAGAGTATTGTTCAGCCTCCATGTGTATGTGGACTTTCTGTTGTTTTAGTTGCTATTAAAAACCACTCTTACTCCATAGTGATCTGATGGGAGACATGGGATTACTTCGATCTTCTTATATCTGTTGAGGTCTGTCTTGTGACCAGTTATATGGTCGATTTTGGAGAAGGTACCATGAGGTGCTGAGAAAAAGGTATATTCTTTTTGCTTTAGGGTGAAATGTTCTATAAATACCAGTCAAGTCCAATTGGTCCAAAGCTTTAATTAGTTTTATTGTGTCCCTGTTTAGTTTCTGTTTTCCTGATCAGTCCATTGAGGAGAGTGGAGTGTTGAAGTCACCCACAATTATTGTGTTAGGTGCAATGTGTGTCTTGAGCTTTAGTAAAGTTTCTTTTACGAATGAGGGTGCCCTTGCATTTGGCACATAGATGTTCAGAATTGAAAGTTCTTCTTGGTGGATTTTTTCTTTGACTAGCAAGAAGTGTCCTTCTGTATCTCTTTTGATGACTTTAGGTTGAAAGTCAATTTTATCTGATATTAAAATGGCTACTCCACTTGTTTCCTGAGACCACTGTCTTGTAAAATTGTCTTCCAGCCTTTTACTCTAAGGTAGTTTTTGTTTTTGACATTGAGGTGTGTTTCCTGTATGCAGCAAAATGTAGGGTCCTGTTTCCTCATCCAGGGTGTTAGTCTATGTCCTTTTATTGGGGAATTGAGTCCATTGATATTAAAAGATATTAAGGAATAGTGATTATTACTTCCTGACATTTTTGATGTTACTTTTATATTTGAGTGGATATCTTCTTTTGGGTTTGATGAAAGAAGGTTACTATCTTGCTTTTTCCAGGGTATAGTTTCCCTCCTTGTATTGGAGTTTTCCTTCTATTAGTCTTTGTAGGGCTGGGTTTGAGAAAAGATATTTTGTAAATTTTGTTTTGTCTTGATATATCTTGGTTCTTCGATCTATGGTGATTGAGAGTTTTGCTAGGTATAGTAGTCTTGGCTAACATTTGTGTTCTCTTAGAGTCTGCATGAGATCTGCCCAGGATCTTCTAGTTTTCATGATCTCTGGTGAGAAGTCTGGTGGGATTCTGTTAGGTCTTCCTTTATATGTTACTTGGCCTTTTTCTCTTACTGCCTTTAATATTCTTTCTTTGTTTAGTACATTTGTTGTTTTGATTATTGTTTGATGGGAGGTATTTCTGCTCAGGTCCAGTCTGACTGGAGTTTTGTAGGCTTCTTGTATATTCATGGGCATCTCTCTCTTTAGGATAGGGAATTTTTCTTCCATAATTTTGCTGAAGATATTTGCTGGCCCTTTCATTTGTAAATCTTCACTCTCATCTATACCTATAATCCTTAGGTTTGGTCTTCTCATTGTGTCCTGGATTTCCCTGATGTTCTGGCATACAATCTTTTTGCATTTTGCATTTTCTTTGACTTTTGAGTCAACGGTTTCTATGATATCTTCAGCATCTGAGATTCTTTCTTCTTTCTCTTGTATTCTGTTGTTGATGTTTGCATCTATGGCCCCTGATTTCTTCTCAAGGTTTTCTATCTCCAAAGTTGTCTCCCTTTGTGATTTCTTAGTTGTTTCTACTTCTGTTTTTAAATCCAGGATGGTTTTGATCAGTTCCTTCAGTTGTTTGTTTGTGTTTTCCTTTAATTCTTTAAGAGATTTTTTTTGTTTTCTCTTTCATGACTTCTGCCATTTGACTTACTTTCTCCTGCATTTCTTTAAGTTATTTTTGGGTATGTGTGTTTCTTCTTTATTGGCTTCTATCTCTTGAGCCTTATTCTCCTGAATTTCTTTAAGTGACTTTTGTGTTTCCATTATACAGGCTTCTAGCTTATTCATGTTCCCCTGCATTTCTTTAAAAGATTCATTTATGTCCTTTTTGTGTTCTTCTAGCAGCACCATGACCAGTGATTTTAAATCCAAATCCTGTTTTTCTGGTGTGTTGGGGTATCCAGGACTTGCTCTTGTTGGAGAGTTTGGTTCAGATGCTGCCATATTGCCTAGATTTCTGTTAGTAGCGTTCCTACATTTGCCTTTTGCCATCTTGTTATCTCTGGCATTAGTTGGTCTTGTCTCTGGCTGGTGTTTGAGCCTCCTATGAGGCTGTAAGGCTATTTCTGCAACACTGGATGGCTGGGTTTCCCTTGCCGCAGATTGCTGATGTGCTGCCATCCTTCTTGGGTGCCCTTTGAGCCCTAGAGTGCCTTGTCCCCGATTGTCTCTGTGAACCTGGTGATGCCCTTTTATTCCTTCAGGGAGTGTTGATGGTGTATGCTGCGGGACCTTTTCTGAGTGCTGATCACTCTGCTGGGCAGTTGGTCCCCCAACTGGGTTGGTGCACACAAGGCTAGCCTAGCTGCTCAGGCCCTGAGTCCAGGCAAAAGTCTGACTGGCTTAGGCCTGAGCAATGTTCGCCTCGGGTTATGCCTGCTAACTGGTTCTGTCAGGTAGCAAAGATGGCAGTATGTACACCTCCTGCAAGTGCTGAGATAGACTGCTGGGCAAACAACATCCTGGCTGGGTTGGCACACAGGCCCGCCAAACAGCCCAGGGCCTGGGTGCAGGCCAATGCCTGTCAGGCTTAGACCCCTGTGATGCTGGCCTCGGGCTGTATCTGCATACCTAGGTCTGTCAGATCTCTCTGGTGTCCTAGAGCCAAGATGCAGGAGAGCCTCTCGTAACTGACTGGAAGGAGGCAGAGTTCTGATGTGGCTTCAGTGCAGTGAAAAGCACTGTAACTCCGCTTCTGCTTGCAGCCCGACTGGCCAGTGATGGTCAGTGGTAGCGGGTTCAGGGCCTGCCAGGACCCTGTCACCTTGGTTTCACTGGTGGTTGCCCTTCTGCTGGACGAGCTGCTGCTGCTGCTGCCGCCACCACCGCAAATCTAGATATTATATCTTAAAGGTATGCCTTCCTCAGTGATCCAGTGATCTGAAAAGTCAATTAACAGCTTTTGAGAAAAAATAAACAAAGCTATGTTTCATTCTGCCAGTGTTTATTAGATAGTGAAAGTGTGGTAGAACAAAGGTCTGTCATTACTCTACATCTCAGTCTTGCCCCTCTGATTAGGTGGCTATTCACATTTATGAGAATTGTTATGCCTGTTTCTCTATTAATTATTATTCCATTATTCTTACTCCTTTCTCTAGATGATGCTCAGGAACATCATCATTTTCATTATTATTATTTTGTCTAATACTCATTTGTTTATTTATAGACAATTTTATAACAAATACTAATGTATGTGTTTATATGCACAAACAGGTATGTGTGAAAGTATGAATAGACCAAGGCACATGTACACAAAAACACACACACACACACACACACACACACACACACACACACTTATACTTTTCTTACTCATGATGGTCTCCTTTTTCCTGACTTGAATGCTTTTTTATTTATTTATTTATTTTTATTTTTCCATGTCTTTTAGGGTTGCTTATAGGGGCATAGATGAGAAGTTATTTTACAAAATGTAGAAAATTTATGTAGTCACACCACTGACAAATGTGTAACAGCCTATAAATATTCAGAGTGTGATCTGCTCTCTTTTGCCACTCCTCTATCCATAATGTCTATGTGTCCATTCTTGCCTTTTAGAACTGACTCTAATTTCTTTGGAAGAAATTTGATTAAAAATATCCTTCTTAAAATTTTTACAGTGATTTTTTTACTGTACAAAATAAAAAAAATTTAAAAAATTTCTGATTGAGTTGGGATGATGGCAGTTGAACCTTTGTTTGGACATTAAAACTGTTTAGGATGACATTATACACTGGGAAGAAAGTTTGATAATGTCCTGTGTGAGAAAACTTTCAAAAGAAACAATATACTGATTTTTGTAATAAACAGTATTTTTTTCTGAAGGAAAAAGATTAAAGGTTCAATTTTAGCTTGTCCTAACTAAAATTTAAGTATGAGATGTTAATATTTTGTGTCAAATAATTTTCATTCTTGATAATATATGGTATAGATATTCAAAATGTTCAGCATCTCATTGTTAGTAAGGTTAAGACTCATGAAATTTCAAAGACAGACATCCTGATACAGATATTAAAAGAATATACTGAAAGTCATATATGACATCAACCCTACTAATGATACAATTGGATATAAAATTTTGTAATTTTGACTGATTATAACAAAATACAAGTTTTTAATGAAGTGATTCTTCATACTAGCTTCTGGAATGAGAAAAGAATCTTCACTTTTTCAAAGGAGATAGTTTTGCATTCTCAGATAATCACATATATTTTTAAAATATACCATTAATATTCCAATAATGGTGATATGAATTATCCATTTGAATGGTCTCACTGCAATAAGAGGCAATACTATCTTTAATAGAAAAGTTCTATTAAATTTAATTTAAGAATATAAATCACCAAAGTAAGGTAATATTTATTACAAGATGATGATATTTTTAAATTAGATTAAAATATTTTCCAGAGACACCAACTTTCTCAAAGTATATATTATTAGATACAGATGTATTTTTGAATATGAGAATAGTCAAATTAAAGATCATTATCATGCAAAAATTAGCATAGGATGTACTTTATTAGTTAATTTTTCATCAAAAATGCATATCTACTTAACAAAAATAAGACATAAATGCTTTCAAAAGAAAAGATAGTAGAAAACTAAGATACTAATAGATATCAAAACAATAAAGGTGGATAGTGGTTCAATGCAGAATACATTGTTTAGAATAGCTTCAAAATAATAAAAACAATGAATTTAGAATACCTTAACATAAATAGTTATAAACTGGGTCCCAAAGTCCATAATTTAGGAAAGAACATATTCTCTGAGACATTAGTATTTTAATAATGTGAAAATGTACAAATCAGCAGAGGGTAAGCTGTTCAGTAAAGAAATATGGTCTATAATATATAAAAAAGTGTGAACATTGCCTATTGGAAGTAAAATAATGTAATTGTAAATTATAAAGAAATATATTGTTTTAATGTTACACTATCATATATATTTAGATATGCATGTAATGACAGTCAATGAAAAGAATTCCTCATAATGAAATACACATTATTTTACAATAACATATAATTAAAATGCAAAAGAGAACAGGTACTTACTAAAACAAGAAAATACAGTCTTTAAAATATTTTTATATAGTGTACAGGATATAGAGTTGAAGAAAATATGTAATTAAAAGAAAATGTTTTAAAACAGTGTTTTGCAATGTTAATGAGAAAACAAATTTATAATCACACATGTATGTATAAATATTTCTATGCTTGCAATTAAAATAAGAACAAATTTGGTAATGTCAGTTATCTCTGAGAAAATTTTACTTTGAAATAGGCATATGGATAAAGAAATCACTGATAGATATAAAATTCTCTTTCATCATAGTCACAACAATCGACCCTTTTTTCTGCCCTTGACCTTGATTTAATTGTTCAATAGTGGACTGTATTATTAGCATCTACCAGAACCTGATTTCTACCTCCATGAACTAACAGAAAAATAACCAAACAAATGTTTTTGCTTGTCTTACACAATATTATGGAAATTGCTCCATCACAACTGATAATATATTTTTTTGATTTATCTTAAACATAGACATACTTTCTATGCCTTATTGGTTTAATAAAGTGTATAAAAAACCACGAGTTTTTCATTAAATCTATGAATAATATTGCCTTTCACAAATATAAAATGCATAATATATCATCATTCTGTTCTTTTTAAAAAGAATAGCACTACAGAGGGCTGCAGCAGCAGCAGCAGCAGCAGCAGCAGCAGCAGCAGTAGCTGGTCCAGCAGAAGGGCGATCAGCAGTGGAACCAATGTGACAGGGTCCAGGCAGGCCTTGCGCCCACTACCACTGACCTTCACTGGTCAGCCGGGCTGCAAGCGGTGGCAGATTTTCAGCGCTTTTCACCCCACAGAAGCTACATCAGAACTCTGCCTCCCGCCAGTCAGTTACGAGAGTCTCTCCACCATCTTGAATCTCTGGCTCCCGAGAAATCAGACAGACTGAGGTACACAAATATAACCCAAGGCCAACATCGCAGGGGTCTAAGCCCGGGCATTGGCCTGCACCCAGGCCCAGGGCTGTTAGGGGGGCCATCGGTGTGCAAACCTGGCCAGGAGGTTGTTTGCCCGACCCATCGTGCGCTCCTCCATTTTGACTATGGGAAGCCAGAGAGTTCTAGCAGGCAGTCAGCTAAGAGTCATAGCCTGAGGCTAACATAGCGGGGGTCTAAAACTGACAGGCCTTGAACTGACCCCAGGCCCTGGGCTGCTCGGGTGGCCATCTGTGTGCTAACCCGGCCAGGAGGTTGTTAGCCTAGCATACTCTCCCAGGCACTCTCAGGGAACACACACACACTTCACCATCCTGGCCACCGGACAGAACCAATTAACAGTCATAGCCCGAGGGGAACTTTGCTCAGGCCTTAGCCTGCCAGGCTTTTGCCTAGACTCAGGGCCTCAGCAGCTAGGCTAGCCTTGTGTGCACCAACCCGGTTGGGAGATAGGCTCCCCAGCAGAGTGACCAGCACTTAGAAAATGTCCCGCAGCATAGACCATCAGCACTCACTGAAGGAGCAAACAGGCACCACCTGGTTCACACAGACAACCTGGGGCAAGGCACACTAGGGCTGCAAGGGCACCTAAGTGGAGGGCAGTGCATTAGCAATCTGTAACAGGGGAAACCCAGCCATCCAGTGTTGCAGAAATAGCCCTATAGCCTCACAGGAGGCACAAACACCAGCTAGAGACAAGACCAACTAACGCCAGAAATAACAAGATGGCAAAAGGCAAACGCAGGAACTCTACTAACAGAAATCTAGGCAATATGGCAGTGTCTGAACCAAATTCTCCAACATCAGCAAGTCCTGATTACACAAACACACCAGAAAAACAAGATTTGAATTTAAAATCACTGTTCATGATGCTGCTAGAAGAACACAAAAAGGACATAAATGAATCTCTTAAAGAAATACGGGGGAACACGAATAAGCTGGAAACCTGTATAATGGAAACACTAAAATCACGTAAGGAAATTCAGGAGAATAAGGCTCAAGAGATCAAAGCCAATAAAGAAGAAACACACACACACACACACACACACACACACACAAACCTTAAAGAAATGCAGGAGAAAGTGAGTCAAAGAGCAGAAGTCATGAAAGAGGAAACACAAAAATCTCTTAAAGAATTACACGAAAACACAATCAAGCAAGTGAAGGAGCTAAGCAAAATCATCTAGGATCTAAAATCAGAAGTAGAAACAACTAAGAAATCACAAAGTGAGACAACTTTGGAGATAGAAAACCTTGAGAAGAATCAGATGCCATAGATGCAAATATCAACAACAGAATACAAGAGATGGAAGAAAGAATCTCAGATACTAAAGATACCATAGAAACCATTGAATCAAAAGTCAAAGAAAATGCAAAATGCAAAAAGCTTGTATCCCAGAACATCCAGGAAATGAAGGACACAATGAGAAACCAAACCTACGGATTATAGGTATAGATGGGAGTGAAGATTTACAGTTGAAAGGGCCAGCAAATATCTTCCACAAAATTATGGAAGAAAACTTTCCCAACTTAAAGAGAGAGATGCCCATGAATATACAAGAAGCCTACAGAACTCCAAACAGACTGTACCAGAACAGAAATACCTCCCATCACATAATAATCAAAACCCCAATTGTACTAAACAAAGAAAGAATATTAACGGCAGCAAGAGAAAAAGGCCAAGCAACATATAAAGGAAGACCTATGAGAATCACACCAGACTTCTCACCAGAGACCATGAAAGCTAGAAGATCCTGGGAAGATCTCATGCAGACTCTAAGAGAACACAAATGTCAGCCAAGACTACTATACCCAGCAAAACTCTCAATCACAATAGATGGAGAAACCAATATATTCCATGACAAAACCAAATTTACACAATATCTTTCTACAAACCCAGCTCTACAAAGAATAATAGGAGGAAAACTCCAATACAAGGAGGGAAACGACACTCTGGAAAATGCAAGATAGTTACCTTCTTTCATCAAACCCAAAAGAAGATAACCACTCAAATATAAAAATAACATCAAAAATGACAGGAAGATATAATCACTATTCCTTAATATCTCTTAATGTCAATGGACTCAACTCACCAATAAAAAGACATAGACTAACAGACTGGATAAGGAAACAAGACCCTACATTTTGATGCATACAGGAAACATACCTCAATGTCAAAGACAAAAACTACCTTAGAGTAAAAGGCTGGAAGACAATTTTACAAGCCAATGGTCTCAGGAAACGAGCCAGAGTAGCCATTCTAATATCAGATAAAATTGACTTTCAACCTAAAGTCATCAAAAGAGATACAGAAGGACACTTCTTGCTGGTCAAGGGAAAAATCCACCAAGAAGAACTTTCAATTCTGAACATCTATGCGCCAAATGAAAGGGCACCCTCATTCGTAAAAGAAACTTTACTAAAGCTCAAGGCACACATTTCACCTAACACAATAATTGTGGGTGACTTCAACACTCCACTCTCCTCAATGGACTGATCAGGAAAACAGAAACTAAACAGGGACACAATAAAACTAATTAAAGCTTTGGACCAATTGGACTTGACTGATATTTATAGAACATTTCACCCTAAAACAGAATTTATGTTCTTTCTCTCTACATCTCAAAAATCTCCACATCAGTAAAGTAAAAAGCCAACAAACAGACAAGAGATTAAGAACACAATAAGGCAAATACTACTCAAGCAAGACCCCCCTCCCAACATACAAACACAAACACAAATGCAAGTTTCATGTTGACTGTTCAGCATGGTTGGGAGGAGGGATTGCCCTGAAGGGTGGTTGATATACCCAAGAGCCAGTAGTGGTCAATGACTCTAAGCAAACAGAGTTTTTGAGATGCAACAGGACTGATATACATATGAACTCAAAGATATTGTGACAACATACAGAAGAGTTGCACAAGTTTAGGCCAGATAATATCTTACCATGTGGTAGGTCAAGTGGTTACAAAGTCTCACCCTTATCCCAGAAGATAATTTGCAACTGATAACTACTATGCCAAGGAAAAATCAAAAGAATTTTTTTTCTGAAATGCAGGAGCTTTTTTCAGCAGATTTATGGTTGAGTCTAAATAATTTAATTCATTGTCTAGTGATCATCAGCATGTTAAACATTACTGATTCTTTGTTTCATTGCATACAATGTGGGGATAAGGCTTTTCAGATCTCTATTACTTGGGTTCTTATTGACATGTAATTTACCTAATTAAATGCATTTGATAATACAGCAACTTCTCAAAATAAAAGCTGTAATTGCTATACCTCATAAAAATAAAGTTAATAGTATCAATTTGCATATTTTATTTTATTCATTTTAACATGAGATTAAAAAATAGTTATTCTTTCTATGCTGCTTCCCAAGATGGGTATTAGTGAAAGAGAAGGCAAAATTGTGAAAACATATTTTCTCAAGAAGCTTTCATCAGAGCTAAACCATTAGACCAAGAAAGGAAAAGCTATATCTAACCTATGACACACAGAGGGATTTTTGTTCACAGAGTAGAATATGGAGCCTTTTAAGAAGAGGGATCTGAAAAGATATGTTCAAAGACTAAAGTGTATCATGAACTGTTTCAAATTATCCCATTTTCCAAAAGGAAAAATGAACAATAAGGAGTATGTATTATTAGTGTGCATTTGCAGAGTGACTTTGCCCATTTTAATTTATTTTATACATATTTTTAATATTATATGTTATATAATTTTGACTTTCACTGGTCAGTTTATTTAAAAAATGCCACTGTTTACTATGGTAGGGTGCTTTTTTATTTTTAAAGTAAGTAAGCTGAATCACAAAATTATAAAGAATGTCTCTAAAATGATAACACTTAAATGTGGCAGGTATACAACATATAATATTTAATCGCTTAAAATTTAATTCTTAGATCACTGAATATTGCTGGAATAGAATAAAACAACTGTTGACTATACCTAAAAAAGAGTTGCATGTAGAATCCAATGTTAAACCAAATATTGTTAATTATCAAATCTGTTTTCATTATTAATTTTATTATTTTACAGTCCAGTCATTGCCCCCTCTCAGTCTGTCCTCTGTCAGTTCCTCGTCCATTCCTTCTTTCCCCTGTCTCCAAGAGGATTTCTCCACAAAAGCCCCGAACTCTCCATTCCCTGACATCCCGTCTCTCTGGAATTAGGTGCATCTTCTCCCACTGAACCCAGACCAGGCAGTCCTCTGCTATATAGGTATAGGGGGCTTTGACATGCTAGTGTGTGCAGCCAGGTTGGTGGCTTAGTGTTGGAGAGATATCAGGGGTATGGGTTATGTGTGACTGCTGAACTTCCTATGAGGTTGCCCTCTTCCTCAGCTTTTTCCACTGTTTCCTTAATTCAATCTCACACCTTATAAGACAGAGGAAAAAGTCTGACTTTTCTTACAGATTTTTAGCATACACAATGAATATAAGAAGGAAAATTATTTGCTATCTGATAATCAAAATGCATACTTAATTGAAATAGTGTGTAATTTTCATTCACTATTTTTTTTGTCCTATAGCCATCCTATGATGAGTGATCAAGCTTACAGAGAAGAACATCTTCTTGTTTTTAAAAATGTATTAAAAATGTGGTACAGTGCTAAACAAAGAGTTCTCTCAACCGAGGAACATCAAATGGCTGAGAAGAACATAAAAAAATATTCAAAATCCTTAGTCATCAGGGAAATGTAAATCAAAACAACCATGAGATTCTACCTGTCACTAGTCAGAATGGCTAAGATCAAAAACTCAGATGACAGCAGATGCTGGTAAGGATGTGGAGAAAAAGGAACACTCCTCCATTGTTGCTGGGATTGCAAGCTGGTGCAGTCACTCTAGAAATCAGTCTGGTGGTTTTTCAGAAAATTGGACATAGCTATACTACTCCTGGGAATATACCCAAATGATGCTCCAACATAGAACAAGGACAAATGCTCCACTATGCTCATAGCAGCCTTATTTATAATAGCCAGAAGCTGTAAATAATCGAGATGTCCTTCAATAGAGGAATGGATACAAAAATGTGCTTCATCTACACAATGGAATACTACTCAGCTATTAAAAATGAAATTTTTAGGTAAATGGATGGAACTAGAAGGTATCATCCTGTGTGAGGTAACCCATTCACAAATGATTACACATGGTATGTACTCACTGATAAGTGGATATATTGGCCCAAATACCCAAGATACAGATCATAGATCACATGAAGTTGAAGAAGAAGGAAGACCAAAGTGTGGATTCTTCAGTCTTCTTAGAAGGGAGAACAAAATACTCATGGGAGCAAATATGGAGACAAATTGTGGATCAGAAACTGAAGGAAAGGCCAACCAGAGACTGCTATACCTGGGGATCCATCCCATATAGTCACCAAACCCAGACACCATTGTGAATGCCAAGAGGTGATTACTGACAGGAGCCTGATATAGCTGTCTCACTGATATGCCAGTGCCTGACATATACAGAGGTGGGAGTTCCAAGCCAACCATTAGACTGTTCCTCAGTGGAGCAGCTAGAGAAAGGTCTGAAGGACCTGAAGGGGTTTGCAGCCCTATAGGTAGAACAACAATACCAACCTGTACCCCCAGAGCTCCCAGGGGCTAAACCACCAACCAAAGATTACACATGGAGGGTCCCATGGCTCCAGTTGTTTATGTAGCAGAGGATGGTCTTGCCAGACATCAATGAGAGGAGAGGTCCTTGGTTGCTTGAAGGCTAAATGGCCCACTGTAGGGGATTTCTAGGCCAAAGAAGTATATGTGGGTGGGTGGGTGGGTGAGTGGGAGATCACCTTCATAGATGCAGGGGTAGGTGTGATGGAATAGGGGGTTTTTGGAGAGGAAACCAGGAAAGGGGGTAACACATGCAATGTAAATAAAGAAAATGTCTAATAAAAATAATGAGAATAAAAATGTATTTATGTGTATGTATACACCCATACACTGCTCACCTTTGTAGTCTGTCCGTAGTCTCTCACTAAGTCCTTTCTCCTCATTCCTTCTCTTCTCCTCTTCTGAGAGGTTGAAAACCTCATGTGGATTCTCCCACCTTTCATGACAAGACTCTGCCAGATTAGAAGCATCGTCTTCCACTGAGGCCAGTTAGGGTAGCCAGGAAATCTGTGCTGCCTGTCTGGTAGGTATATACAAGCAGTCTTGTTTGAGCCTATGTATCTTCTTTTGTTGGTGGCTCAGATACTGTGATCTTCCAGCATTCCAGGTTTGTTGACTCCATTGGTCTTCCAGTGGAGTCCTTAGCTACTTCTGGGTCTTCAGTGCTTCTTACAATTTTCCCCTAAGTATCCCCGAACTCCAGCTGTAATTTGGCTGTGGGTATTTGCTTTAGTTTCAGTCTACTCGTGGGTTGAGTCTCTCAGAGGACAGTTAACTAGGCTCCTGTGTATAAGCATAACAGAGTATCATTCATAAAGTCAGGAATTTGTGTTTGCCCATGGGATGGGTTTCAAATTTGTACAATTGGGCTGGGCGGTGGTGGCACATGCCTTTAATGCCAGCACTTGGGAAACAGAGGCAAGCGGATTTCTGATTTCAAGATCAGCCTGGTCTACAGAGTGAGTTACAGGATATCCAGGACTATGCAGAGAAACCCCATCTCGAAAACCAAAAACCAAATACATATATATATATGGACAATTGACAATTGGTTGGCCTTTCCTGTTGCATCCCTGCATTTCGTTTAGATGGGAAAAAGTTTGGGTCAAAAATTTTGTCAGTGGTTTGGTGTCTCTTTCATTCCCCTGGGGGTCCTGCCTGGATACCAAGTCCCTTCTGTTAGGCATCTTGCATAAGGAAGGTCACCAGCATTGACTCCTGAGAGTCTCTAGGACTTCCTAAAGATTCTCCATTTCCCCTCACCACAAGCAGCTATGGATTTCCATTCATTCTCCTGGCACACTGGGCCTTTTTCCTCATGCCTCTCCCTGCTCCTGATTCTACCTCTCTATTCCCATCTCCCACCCTCCCCACTTTCCCAGTTCCCTGCCTCCCTCTGCCCCCTATGACAATTTTGTTTTTCCTTCTAAGTGTGATTCAAGAATCCTTGCTTAGTTTTTTATTCTTGTGTAACATCTTTAGGGTTGTGGGATATTGTCTTGTAGTTGTATCTATATCTTCAAGAAATATGGTATGAACCTGAACATTGGAGGAGACCAAAAATCCCACCTCCATAGGGGCACACATCCTCCAACAAGGCCACACCTCCTGACAGTATTACTCCCAATAGGCTAAGCATTCAAATACAGGAGTCTATGGGAGTTAAGCCTATTCAAACCACCACATTCCATGACTTGGCCTCCCCATTTCCTTGTAATTACAATATAATGTAAATTGTATTTTAGTTCAGGTTCAGAAGTCCTCATATTCTATTATAGTCTCAATAATGTTCTTTCTTTTAATTGAGATTATATAATTATATTGCTTCTGATGACTGCCCTCTTTTTTATGTTTTTTGTTTTTTAATTTTTTTATTTTCTATATTCTTTGTTTACATTCCAAATGATTTCCCCTTTTCCAGTTCCCCCACAATATGTCTCATAAGCCTTCTTCTCTCCACCCATTCTCCAATCACCTCCCTCCTTTTTCTAATATATCCCTATTGCATGCATTGCCACACAGTAATCTTAGTGTTCAAAATTGTCAGATGATGTCTTTGCTTATATTATATATATGTTTCTGAACTCTTCCAAGATCCTCCATACTTCCATACCTACAGAAATTTATGTTCTTTCTCTCTACATCTCAAAAATCTCCACATTGGAACTTTCAAGACTTTGGTTTCTTCAAATATACATGCTTCTTGGCATTCTAAACTATCCTTTACTCGATGTATTTCATCTGAAAAAACTAGCTCATGGATCAGAAGGATTAATATAGTTAAAATGGCCATTTTGGCAAAAGCAATATACAGATTCAACGCAATACCCATCAAAATCCCAACTCAATTCTTCATAGAGTTAGAAAGAGCAATTCTCAAATTCATCTGGAATAACAAAAAAAAAAAAAAAAAAAAAAAAAAAAACCCTGTATAGCTAAAACTATTCTCAACAACAAAAGAAATTCTGGAGGAATCAGTATCCCTGACCTCAAGCAATACTACAGAGCAATAGTGTTAAAAAAAAACTACATGGTATTGGTACAGTGACAGGCAGGCGGATCAATGGAACAGGATTGAAGATCCAGAAATGAACCCACATACTTATGGCCACTTGATCCTCGACAAAGGAGCTGAAAACATCCAATGGAAAAAGATAGCCTTTTCAACAAATGGTGCTGGTTCAACTGGAGGTCCGCATGCAGAAGAATGCGAATTGATCCATCCTTGTCTCCTTGTACTAAGCTCAACTCCAAATGGATCAAGGACCTCCACATAAAGCCAGACACTCTGAAGCTAATAGAAAAGAAACTGGGGAAGACCCTTGAGGACATTGGTACAGGGGGAAAGTTTCTGAACAGATCACCAATAGCGTATGCTCTAAGATCAAGAATTGACAAATGGGACTTCATAAAATTACAAAGTTTCTGTAAGGCAAAGGACACCATCAAGAGGACAAATCGGCAACCAACAATTTGGGAAAAGATCTTCACCAACCCTACATCAGATAGAGGGCTAATATCCAATATATATATAAAGAACTCAAGAAGTTAGACTGCAGAAAACCAAATAACCCTATTAAAAAATGGAGTACAGAGTTAAAGAATTTTCACCTGAAGATCTTCGGATGGCGGAGAAGCATCTTAAAAAATGCTCAACTTCATTAGTCATTAGGGAAATGCAAATCAAAACAACCCTGAGATTTTACCTCACACCAGTCAGAATGGCTAAGGTCAAAAACTCAGGAGACAGCAGGTGTTGGCGAGGATGTGGAGAAAGAGGAACACTCCTCCACTGCTGGTAGGGTTGCAAATTGGTACAACCACTCTGGAAATCAGTCTGGCAGTTCCTCAGAAAACTGGGCACCTCACTTCCAGAAGATTGTGCCCAACCACTCCTTTGCATATACCCAGAAGATTCCCCAGCATGTATTAAGGATACATGTTCCACTATGTTCATAGCAGCCCTATTTATAATAGCCAGAAGCTGGAAAGAACCCAGGTATCCCTCAACAGAAGAGTGGATACAAAAAATGTGGTATATTTACACAATGGAGCACTATTCAGCTATTAGAAACAATGAATTCATGAAATTCTTAGGTAAATGGATGGAGCTGGAGAACATCATACTAAGTGAGGTAACCCAGACTCAAAAGATGAATCATGGTATGCACTCACTAATAAGTGGATATTAGCCTGGAAAACAGGTATACCCAAAACATAATCCACACATCAAATGAGGTACAAGAAGAAAGGAGGAGTGGCCCCCGGTTCTGGAAAGACTCAGTGAAGCAGTATAGGGCAAAACCAGAACAGGGAAGTGGGAAGGGTGGGTGGGAAAACAGGGGGATGGAAGGGGGCTGATGTGACTTTCCTGGAGTGGGGGTCTAGAAAAGGGGAAATGATTTGAAATGTAAATAAAAAATATGTCGAATAAAAAAAGGAAAGAAAGAAAAGAAAAAAATCAAAACAGAAAAAAAAGAAAATTCTCATACCTTTTCCATTCTTATTGTATACATATTTTCTCAACTTACCTTGCTTTTATTTACCCATGGCACTTAACTAATTCTATATTGTTTTACACTCACTTATTCATTGCCTAGATTTTCACTCCTTGTTAATATTCAGTAAAGCATTAAGGAACCATCTCTTCAATTTTTCTATTTCTCAACTTCCAAATAAAACATGAAGTAGGTAGTCTTAAGTTTTGTTTTTAAGATGCTTCTCCACCATCCGAAGTTCTTCAGGTGAGAATTCTTTGTTTAACTCTGTACCCCATTTTTTAATAGGGTTGTTTGGTTTTCTGGAGTCTAACTTCTTGAGTTCTTTATATATATTGGATATTAGCCCTCTATCTGATGTAGGATTGGTGAAGATCTTTTCCTAATTTGTTGGTTGCCGATTTGTCCTCTTGATGGTGTCCTTTGCCTTACAGAAACTTTGTAATTTTATGAGGTCCCATTTGTCAATTCTTGATCTTAGAGCATACGCTATTGGTGTTCTGTTCAGAAACTTTCTCCCTGTACCGATGTCCTCAAAGGTCTTCCCCAGTTTCTTTTCTATTAGCTTCAGAGTGTCTGGCTTTATGTGGAGGTCCTTGATCCATTTGGATTTGGGCTCAGTACAAGGAGACGAGGATGGATCAATTCCCATTCTTCTGCATGCTGACCTCCAGTTGAACCAGCACCATTTGTTGAAAAGGCTATCTTTTTTCCATTGGATGTTTTCAGCCTCTTTGTCGAGGATCAAGTGGCCATAGGTGTGTGGGTTCATTTCTGGATCTTCAATCCTGTTCCATTGATCCTCCTGCCTGTCACTGTACCAATACCATGCAGTTTTTAACACTATTGCTCTGTAGTATTGCTTGAGGTCAGGAATACTGATTCCCCCAGATTTTCTTTTGTTGCTGAGAATAGTTTTAGCTATCCTGGGTTTTTGTTGTTCCAGATGAATTTGATAATTGCTCTTTCTAACTCTGTGAAGAATTGAGTTGGGATTTTGATGGGTATTGCATTGAATCTGTATAGTGCTTTAGGCAAAATGGCCATTTTAACTATATTGATTCTACCGATCCATGAGCATGGGAGGTTTTCCCATTTTTTGAGGTCTTCTTCCATTTCCTTCTTCAGAGTTTTGAAGTTCTTGTCATACAGATCTTTCACATGTTTGGTAAGAGTCACCCCAAGATACTGGAATACCCAAAACATAATCCACACATCAAATGAGGTACAAGAAGAAAGGAGGAGTGGCCCCTGGTTCTGGAAAGACTCAGTGAAACAGTATTCGGCAAAACCAGAACTGGGAAGTGGGAAGGGGTGGGTGGGAGGACAGGGGAAGAGAAGGGGGCTTACGGGACTTTCGGGGAGTGGGGGGGCTAGAAAAGGGAAATCATTTGAAATGTAAATAAATTATATCGAATAAAAAAAAACAAAAAAAGTTTTGTTTTATAAACATTACATATCTTAAACTTTTCCCTAAGTATTAAGAGGTAGTGGAGATGAAGATGAAAGAAAAGACTTTTTTATCTAAGATTTTATGAGATGTTTTTACAAATGTGGTTATTTAGTCTACTTTTTCCTGCTTCATCTTTGTCCTCATGTACTCTGCTCTTTATTTCAATCTATTGAATCTTGATTTTATTTTTTTCCTTTGTTTCTATATTCTTTGTTTATGTTCCAAAAGATTTTCCCTTTCCTGGTTCCCCCCTCCACATAAGTCCCATATGCCCTCTTCCCTCTGCCCTTTCCCCAATCAACCCCTTCCCACTTCTCTGTCCTGGTAATCCCCTGCATTGCTGCATCAAGCCTTTCCAGGACCAGGGCCCCCTCCTTTCTTCTTCTGAATACTACTCAGCAATTAAAAGCAATGGATTATTTTCTTATATTCTATATCATGATAATAGTCCCACTTCCCTCTATTCCGTCTAGTTTCTCACCCTGTTCACCCATATTGTTTACTTTTCTATATCTTTCTAAAGAAAGAACAAGCTTTTAATGGATAATGACCAACTATTATATAATACAATCTAGTAAGATAAAAAAATCATATCAAAATTGGACAAGACAACCCAACAGAAGGAAGAGTCCTCAGAGGAGGCTAAGAATTAGAAGCCTGATCACTCTCACACTCAGGACTCCCATAAAAACATAAGCTAAAATGTGTAATTTATATGCAGAGGACCTGATACAGACCTTTTAGGCCCCATGCTTGCTGCTTCTTTTCATAAAAATGTTCATGAGTCAAATTTGGGAAGCGTTGATGAATGGGGAGACCCTGAACATTATCACAATAAAGTCTACTAAAGTATTTAACAATGAATAAAATTTTGTTAAAATAAAATATCAAAATCACTGGTTTTATTGATAGAATAATTTCATATGCTATAAGTTACTGTAGCAGTAATTTTTAGCCTAATTTCAAATATAGAATAAATATCACATGGATGGTAATAATGACAAGATAGAGAATTATTTCATGTCACCTGAGAGTAAATCTAAAATATTCTTTTAGAATTTGCTCTTTTAATTCTCATGAATGAGAAATCTTTTGCCATAAATAAAGAGGAACATTTAACATAATAGACTTGTGAATTAGTATAAATTGAGGCCAATGGAAATTTAATAACTTTCAAATATGTAGATAAATAAATGATAGAGCATGTTCCCTTTCCTGAAAGAGTTGAAAACAAAGGATGAGTATTATAATACTATTTTATTGTGGGTTAAATTAAAATATCTTATGAGGCTTTACAGTAAATTACCTTTAAAATCAGTTACAATATGACTGTCCTCTAAATTCAAAATCATCTATAATCAAAGATGGGATGCTCTAAGAAAAATGGTTGAATATACAATGATCCAAATGTATTATGATTTGATGTGGAAGAATTAAAATAGAACCTTTTCCTATTATTTTCCTTTCTGTTCAAAATGAAACACAACTATATGTCTGTATTTTGCCTACCTAGACTGCAGGATGTGTATTCTTCTCATGCATTTTCCATGCATCATTGCCTATATATACTGCAGAGGTCACCAGAGATAATTTGCGAAAATTTAAAGGCAGAGTGAAAAAGTAACTTTTTATTCTCTGCTTAGATCTTGTCAGTACATATTACCTGGTTCCTTTCAATATTTTCTGTATTTAATTTATTTTTTATTGATATATTTTTTATTTACATTGCAAATGATTTCCCCTTTTATGGGTCCCCACTCCCCGCAAGTCCCATGAGCCCTCTTCCGTCCCCCTATACTTCCATCCACCCCTTCCCACTTCCCTGTTCTGGAATTCCCGTATACTCTTGCACTGAGTCTTTCCAGAACCAGGGGCCACTCCTCCATTCTTTTTGGACATCATTTAATATGTGGATTATGTCCTGGGTATTTAAAGTTTCTAGGCTAATATCCACTTATCAGTGAGTGCATACCATGATTGATCTTTTGAGACTGGGTTACCTCACTTAGCATGATGTTCTCCAGCTCCATCCATTTGTCTAAGAATTTCATGAATTCATTGTTTCTAATGGCTGAATAGTACTGCATTGTGTAAATATACCACATTTTTTGTATCCATTCCTCCGTTGAAGCACACCTAGGTTCTTTCCAGCTTCTGGCTACTACAAATAGGGCTGCTATGAATATACTGGAACATGTGTCCTTATTGCATGCTGAAGAATCCTCTGGATATATGCTCAGGAGTGGTATAACAGGGTCCTCAGGAAGTGTCATGCCCAGTTTTTGAGGAACCGCCAGACTGATTTCCAGAGTGGTTGCACCATCTTGCAATCCCATCAGCAGTGGAGGAGTGTTCCTTTCTTCACATTCTTGTCAACACCTGCTGTCTCCTGAGCTTTTGACCTTAGCCATTCTGACTGGTGTGAGGTGAAATCTCAGGGTTGTTTTGATTTGCATTTCCCTAATGATTAATGATGTTGAACATTTCTTAAAGTGTTTCTCAGCTCTCTGAAGTTCTTCATGTGAAAATTCTTTGTTTAGCTCCGTACCCCACTTTTTAATGGAGTTATTTGGTTCTCTGGGTTCTACTTTCTTGAGTTCTTTATATACATTAGATATTAGCCCTCTGTCGGATTTAGTGTTGGTGAAGATCCTTTCCCAGTCTGTTGGTTGACGTTTTGTCCTTTTGACGGTGTCCTTTGCCTTACAGAAACTTTGTAGTTTTATGAGGTACCATTTGTCAATTCTTGATCTTAGAGCATAAGCTATTGGTGTTCTATTCAGGAACTTTTCCCCTGTGCCCATGTCCTCCAGGGTCTTCCTCAGTTTCTTTTCGATTAGTTTCAGTGTGCCAGGTTTTATGTGGAGGTCCTTGATCCATTTGGAGTTGAGCTTGGTACAAGGAGATAAGAATGGATCAATTCGAATTCTTCTGCATGCTGACCTCCAATTGAACCAGCACCATTTGTTGAAAAAACTATCTTTTTTCCACTGGATGCTTTCAGCTCCTTTGTCGAAGACTATGTGACCATAGGTGTGTGGGTTCATTTCTGGGTCTTCAATCCTATTCCATTGATCTGCTTGCCTGATATTGTACCAATACCATGCAGTTTTTATCACTATTGCTCCGTGGTAGAGTTTAAAGTCTGGGATATTGAATCCCCCTGAAGTTCTTTTACTGTTGAGAATAGTTTTAGCTATCCTGGGTTTTTTGTTATTCCAGATGAATTTGAGAAATGCTCTTTCTAGCTCTATGAAGAACTGGGTTGGGATTTTTATTGGAATAGCATTGAATCTGTAGATTGCCTTTGGCAAGATGGCCATTTTAACTATATTAATCCTGCCAATCCACGAGCATGGAAGTTTTTTTCCATTTTCTGAGATCTACTGTGATTTCCTTCTTCAGAGATCTGAAGTTCTTGTCATATAGGTCTTTCACTTGTTTGGTTAGAGTCACCTCAAGATACTTTATGCTGTTTGTAGCTATTTTAAAGGGGGTCATTTCCCTAATTTCTTTCTCAGTCTGCTTATCCTTTGAATATATAAAGGCTACTGATTTGCTTGCGTTGATTTTGTAGCCAGCCACTTTGCTGAAGTTGTTGATCAACTGTAGGAGTTCTCTAGTAGAGTTTTTAGGGTCACTTAAGTATACGATCATATCATCTGCAAATAGTTATAGGTTGACTTCTTCCTTTCCAATTTGTATCCCTTTGACTTCCATCTGTTGCCTAATTGCTCTAGCTAGGACTTCAAGAACTATATTGAAAAGATATGGAGAGAGGGGACAGCCTTGTCTAGCCCCTGATTTTAGTGGGATTGCTTCAAGTTTCTCTCCATTTAGTTTGATGTTGGCTACTGGTTTGCTGTATATTGCTTTTACTATGTTTAGATATGGGCCTTGAATTCCCGTCCTTTCCAAGACTTTTAGCATGAAAGGATGCTGAATTTTGTCAAATGCTTTTTCAGTATCTAATGAAATGATCATGTGGTTTTTTTCTTTGAGTTTGTTTATGTAGTGGATAGCATTTATGGATTTCCTTATATTGAACCATCCCTGCATCCCTGGGATGAAGCCTACTTGATCATGGTTGATGATCGTTTTGATGTGTTCTTGGATTCGGTGGGCAAGAATTTTATTTAGTATTTTTGCATTGATATTCATAAGGGAAACTGGCTTGAAATTCTCTTTCTTGGATCTTTGTGTGGTTTTGGTATTAGCGTAATAGTGGCTTCGAAGAAGGAGTTGGGTAGTGTTCCTTCTGTTTCTATTTGGTGGAAAAGTTTGAAGAGTATTGGTGTTAAGTCTTCTTTGAAGGTCTGATAGAATTCTGCACTGAAACCATTTTGTCCTGTGCTTTTTTTGGTTGGAAGCCTATCTATGATCCCTTCAATTTTTTAGGGGTTATGGGTCTGTTTAGATGGTCTATTTGATCTTGCTTTAATTTTGGTAATTGGTATCTGTCTAAGAAAATGTCCATTTCCTCCAGATTCTCCAGTTGTGTTGAGTACAGGTTTTTGTAGTAGGATCTGATGATTTTTTTGAATTTCCTCGGTTTCTGTTGTAATATCTCCGTTTTCATATCTAATTTTGTTAATTTGGATACTTTCTTTGTGCCCTTTGGTTAGTCTGCTAAGGGTTTATCTATCTTGTTGATTTTTTCAAAGAACCAGCTTTTGGTCTTGTTGATTCTTTGTATGGTTCTCTTGGTTTCTACTTGATTGATTTCAGCCCTGAGTTTGATGATTTCCTGTCTTCTTCTCCTCCTGGGTGAATTAGCTTCTTCTTGTTCCAGGGCTTTCAGTTTTTCTGTTAATCTTATAGTGTATGCTCTCCCGAAATTCTTTTTGGAGGCACTCAAAACTGAGTTTTCCTCTTAGCACTGCTTTCATTTTGTCCCATAGATTTGTGTATGTCCTTCATGTGTTCCTGTACCAGCATCATGACCAGTGATTTTAAATCCAAATCTTGTTTTTCTGGTGTGTTGGGGTATCCAGGACTTGCTAATGTTGGAGAATTGGGTTCAGATGCTGCCATAATGCCTTGGTTTTTGTTAGTAACGTTCTTATGTTTGCCTTTAGCCATCTGGTTCTCCCAGGTGTTAGATAGTCTTATTGTAACTGGCTGGTGCTTCAACCTACTGTGGATCTTTAAGGTTATCTCTGCAACACTGGATGACTGTGTTTCTTCTGGCACAGATTACTGATATGCTCCCTTCCTGTTTTGTGCCTTTGGAGCCCTTCTCAATCTTGCCTCAAGCAATGTTATACTTAGGTTGTCAAGGTCAACTAGGTGTTCTCTGTCTGCTCTATTATGGAGCGAAGATGTTGTGGTGGGGGTCACTCCCTCTGTTGATTCTCACATAGGACACAGGTCCTGCGATGGACTGGCTTGCAGATGAACTACCTATGTGCTCAGTTCCTGAGTGCAGGCAGACCCCTGGCGGTTTGCACCACCAGAAATCTAAAGCTCAGGGTGATACAGTGATCCTTTTGTGTCCCGGCAGGCAGCGAGTATGGCCGCGGGGCTTCTCTCCTTCCACAGCTCCCTCAATATTTTCTATTTCCTGTCTCTTGGCCTGTCTAGTTAATATGTGGCAAAATATCTGGTCTATAGGTACTCCAGAGAATTATTTCACTAATTGTCTCTTACTGTATTCAAATGATTTCTTTATTTCTGTGATGAGGAACATCATCTTGTATTATAAGGCACCCAATAGGAACACCGAAAACTTCATGGCAGTGTGTAAGCATTTTATATACATGTTTCCATCCATCCTTAGGGGGATCCCAATGATTACTGAAGTTTCTAGTTTCCAATTATTGTAATCACTGCACTTAAAACTTCCTTTCATTCCAGACTTTGTGCTCTTACATTAGACATAGGAATATAATAAATTCTTCACATGCCTTCCATTTTACAATTGAAAATATTTTTAATCTTATGATGTGTATGTATTATCATATCAGATTTAAGTTATATAACATTAAACCTTTCAGTAGTTTGGGAGTTCTTATATTTTTGTTAATAACATACATTGACTTAATTATATTCAGAGTATTATATGATGGGAAGCATATAAAATGTATATTATCATGAACCTACTATCATGAAATTTTAACTAAAAGGCTTATATGTTATTGCTGTGTATACAGAAATTGATATTACAGCCACAGTCAGGTTCACATATTGTTTCAAGTATTTATTACTCAGTAGCATAGGTATATTTTTGTCTTTAATTCTAAGAATTTTCTGGTACACAAACATGTGACTCCTTAGCTACCAGCAGAAATGTTTTAATTTGAAAAATTCATTCCACTCTAGGTATACATATGTAACAAAATTCTGTTTGATTATAAGACGCATATAGTTCTGCCTGGTAGTATAAGTGGGTGATTCAGTACTAAATCTAGCTTTTTAGCTGTCAAAACTAAACATAGGAGTACACATGGAAATACATATATAAGCTCAGACATACACTCAGTCACATATCATGCAGACCAATTTTTCATAAATATATCCATCTACCAAGTTGTTTTAGAATAAATTTGAAAACATTTGTCACTAAGAAAATATAGTAGTACTGTTAAATTCCTAGTTCCCTTACTGAGTGATAAGATTTATTCCTTAACCAGGTAGTACCATGTATAAACACAGTTTCTCTTCTTGGCTCAAATGTTAAACAACATAATTAGCCATTTCATAAAGATTAGAAATTATATTTTCCTAATTTTTTAAACCATAGTTTTAGCATTATATTCCTTGTGAATATGTTATGAGGAAGTCTCAGTTATTTATGTAATTTTTTTTACTTTTATTCTATTATTTTATGATTCCCTTTATTATTACATTTGGATTTTCTTATGTGAATATGTTTTATGCCCACTTTCATGTAACTTGAAACTCTTTTGATGAAGCATTTGTCTTCATGAAATGTTTTACCCTTTAATTTTAATACTACTTACAACCAAGAGAATTAAGATTAACTCTTCCTTCATCTACTGTCAAGATGGTCACAGCTTAATAAGTGTAATAGATGAACTGATTTTGCTGTTTTGCCTGTCTTAATCGCTGTATCTCTCAAAGACTTGGAAATAAGATCTTTATGGAGAATTTCTTCCTAGGTTTATTCAATTTTTATAAGTTTACTTATTGCTTCCCCCATGTATTTAAACATTCAAAAGTCATGTCTCAGATGTACCAATATATTCTTTCTCTATATTAAAATTAGTTCTCATGCAATTTTTCAATAGTAAGAGAGACAATTGCAAAACTGTTCTAATGCTTATGCTACTTTAAGCCTTTAATTTTAATACTCATCTATATGATTCATAATTTTGTTTGATTTTGGTCAAGTATCAATATAATCAATGTGCAAATTTACCATCTCTAAAAGTTCATCAAATGTAAGAGGATGTTTTGATTATGCATGATTCTCATGAATAGCCTAACATGTACCATATTTTAAGTGACTAATGCTTAACAGATCTGATCTTAAATAGAAAGATTATGGTTTAAATGCTTAGTCATATTTGTTTTCATTTAGCTTTTATTTTTCTCATCAGATAACATGGTAAACAAATATCTATATCAAATACGAACTGGTTCTTCAAATCTATCGATTGTACACTATTTTAAGAATTGTGTAAATTTGTTTTATGGAATAAAATATGAGAAAATTTCCTTTGATAATTTTGTGTTTCCTTAGTCCACAACTAATAATTTTATAGATGATGTTACTTAAACAATAAATATTTATCTCTATCATGTTGAAATACTGGAAATTAAAATCATGGGTCTACTATATTTAACAGATGAAGGTCCCCTTGATGTTGCAGACCACTAAATTCTAGATTTATCACTCAATCAAAACTACTTTTTACAATTTCTATTTGAATGGCAATAACTACAACCAGTATGGTTCTATCAATGTACAACATATATTCCAAGGTTTTAATTCATAGTACATTGGAATTTACATTACAACACACATATATTTTAAGAAATACATAGAGTTCATTGTAATGTCATTACTAGTAAATGTAATATGTAAAATTTCTGGGAAGTACTCCCAGTACTTGGGAGGCAGAGGCAGGCAAATTTCTGAGTTCTACGCCAGCCTGGTCTGCAGAGTGAGTTCCAGGATAGCCAGGGATATACAGAGAAACCCTGTCTCAAAAAACAACACCAAAAAAATATAGAATATATATGCCACTTTGCAAAATAAAGATGGATATTGCATCAAGAAAATATGTTTGATTCAGTGTATATTTTGCATGGCTTCTTTCATGTGCAGAATCTAGTTAAGATGGCTTATTGGGACAGAGTTAAACAGAGATAATTTGGGCTCTGAAATCGTATGGGAATGAGAATAGACAGAAAAAATATATGAATACAGTAGTTTTATTTGCATCCTTTTTGCAACTAATAGCAGTCTAATTGGACTTATGGCAATACTCAAAAGGAAGGAAATCATGTCTGCTAATAGAAACCTATGGTCATGCATATTAGAAGAGAAGCTCGCTCCATTTGCCTTAAATAGTGCAACCCAAATTATATTCTAAATGCTCACTCTTTTTTAAACATTTAAAAATGCTTATTTCTCTCGTTTTTATATATTTACTTCCCATAAAATATGTCCCAGCTTGGATCAAGGACCTCCACATAAAGCCAGACACTCTGAAGCTAATAGAAAAGAAACTGGGGAAGACCCTTGAGGACATTGATACAGGGAGAAAGTTTCTGAACAGAACACCAATAGCGTATGCTCTAAGATCAAGAATTGACAAATGGGACCTCATAAAATTACAAAGTTTCTATAAGGCAAAGGACACCATCAAGAGGACAAATCGGCAACCAATAAATTGGGAAAAGTTCTTCACCAATTATACATCAGATAGAGGGCTAATATCGAATATATATAAAAAACTCAAGAAGTTAGACTCCAGAAAACCAAACAACCCTATTAAAAAATGAGGTACAGAGTTAAACAAAGAATTCTCACCTGAAGAACTTCGGATGGCAGAGAAGCATCTTAAAAAATGCTCAACTTCATTAGTCATTAGGGAAATGCAAATCAAAACAACCCTGAGATTTCACCTTACACCAGTCAGAATGGCTAAGATTAAAAATTCAGGAGACAGCAGGTGTTGGAAAGGGTGTGGAGAAAGAGGAACACTCCTCCACTGCTGGTGGGGTTGCAAATTGGTACAACCACTCTGGAAATCAGTCTGGCAGTTCCTCCGAAAACTGGGCACCTCACTTCCAGAAGATCCTGCTATACCACTCCTGGGCATATACCCAGAGGATTCCCCACCATGTCATAAGGATACATGCTCTACTATGTTCATAGCAGTCCTATTTATAATTGCCAGATGCTGGAAAGAACCCAGGTATCCCTCAACAGAAGAGTGGATGCAAAAAATGTGGTATATCTACACAATGGAGTACTATTCAGCCATTAGAAACAATGAATTCATGAAATTCATAGGTAAATGGATGGAGCTAGAGAACATCATACTAAGTGAGGTAACCCAGACTCAAAAGGTGAATCATGGTATGCACTCACTAATAAGTGGATATTAACCTAGAAATCTGGAATACCCAAAACATAATCTACACATCAAATGAGGTACAAGAAGAAAGGAGGAGTGGCCCCTTGTTCTGGAAAGACTCAGTGAAGCAGTATTCGGGAAAACCAGAACAGGGAAGTGGGAAGGGGTGGGTGGGAGGACAGGGAGAGAGAAGGGGGCTTATGGGACTTTCGGGGAGTGGGGGGCTAGAAAAGGGGAAATCATTTGAAATGTAAATAAAAAATATATCGAATTAAAAAAAAGTGAAAAAAAATACGTCCCAGCTTTAGTTTTCCCTTTCTGTATTCCTCCCCTTCTGTTCCTGTACAACCTCCCAACTCCCTGTGATATACTTGTTTTTCATTTTCAGTCAGAAAAGAACAAGCCTTTCAGTTATATCAACTGAAAACAGCAGAACAAGTCACAATAAGATTAGGCACAAACCCTCATATCAAGGTTAGATTGGGCAACTGAGTAGGAGGAAAGGGGTCCCAAGTGCAGGCAAAAGAATAAGAGATACTCCCACTTCCACTGTTTGATGTTCCATAAAAACATCAAGCTAAAAACCATAATATTTATAGTGAATACCTAGTACAGGCCCATGCAGCTTTTGTTATTGTCACTTCAGTCTTTGTGAGCCTTGTGAGCATTGCTTAATTGATTTTGTGGGTCATGTCCTCCTGGTGTCTTGACCTATCTCACTCCTAACCTTCCCTATCTCTTCTGAGAGGTTCTTTCAGCTCAGTCTAATTTTTTGCTGGGTATCTCTAGATCTGTTCCCATCATCAAACAATCTTAGCCATATACCCAAACAGAAGTGTAGTTCTCACACACCATCAAAGAAGATTATTTTACAGCAGATGGTGATTATTACAGAAACTACAACAGGTTGAATGCATGGGGAAAAGTAACCATGAAGTTCTCAACTCTAATTAATTCATCTACAACACAACTTATCCATGTAAATCTTGGGAGACAATGTAGAAGTGTGCCAGAAAGATTGTAGAAGACAGAGAAAGAGAAATTTTTCTTTAGGATAACAACTGCAAGAGATGTGTGAGATGCTTCACTCATGAAATCTTATCAACATAACAGCCTAAACACCTAAATACAAAGTGAAAATGGAAGACACTAATAGACATGATTATATGGTCTTGGCTAAGCCTGCAGGGGCTCATCGCTCCACAAAGAACTGAAGACAAGTAAGGAATTCTGAGAAGAGGAAAAATAATCTTCCCCAGGTAAGAGCACACCAATTGGAGTGAATACCAGTTGATCGACTTGGAAAACACACAAGCAACAACATACAGATAGATCAGATACTACTTACATATTTATACACAAACACAAGCAATCCAGACAAATTACAAATTACCATAGATGGAATAACCAAGATATTCCATGACAAAACCATATTTACACAATATCTCTTCACAAGTCCAGTCTTTGAATGGATAACAGCTGGTAAAGTCCAACACAAGGAGGAAAACTACACTCTAGAAAAAGTAAGAATGTACTTTTTCAACAAACCCACAAGAAGCTAGCCACACAAATATAATTATACTTCTGACAACAAAAATAACAGGGAACAACAATCACTCTTAATATCTCTTAACATCAATGGACTGAATTCCCCAATAAAAAGACATAGACTAACAGATTCAAAAGATAGTTACCAATCCTATATCTGATAGAGGGCTAATATCCAATATATATAATGAACTCAAGAAATTAGTCTCCAGAGAAGCAATAACCCTATTAGAAAAATAAGGAACATAGCTAAACAGTTAATTCTCAACTGAGGAAACTTCAATGGCTGAGAAGCACCTAAAGAAATGTTCAACATCCTTAGTCATTAGGGAAATACAAATCAAAATGACTGTGAGATGCCACCTCACACTAGTCAGAATGGCTAAAATGAAAAACCTCATGTGACAGTAGATACTGGCAAGGATGTAGAAAAAGGGGAACACTTCCATTGCTGGTAGGATTGCAAACTGGTACAACCACTCTGGAAACCATTCTGGCAGTTGCTCACAAAATGGGACAGAGTACTACCTGAAGACCCAGCTATACCACTCCTGAGCACATATCTGGAAGATACTGCAACATTTAATACGGACACATGATACTTTATGTACATAGAAGGCATATTTATAAAAGCCAGAAGCTGGAAACAACCGAGATGTCCCTGAACAGAGAAATGGATACAGAAAATGTGGTACATTTGCACAATGAAATAATACCCAGCTATTAAAAGCAATGACTTCATAAAATTTGCAGGAAAATTGATGGATCTACAAAGTATCATCCTGAGTGAGGTAACCCAATCACAAAAAACCACACAGAGTATGTACTCACAGATAAGTGAATATTAGGCAAAGAACATGGAATATGCAGGATACAACTCTCAGACTACATGGACCTCATGAAGAAGTGAAACCAAAGTGTATATTCTTCAGTCCTACTTAGAAGGGAGAAAATATAACCAAGGGAAGCAGGGGGTAGGAGGGACTTGGGAGGAAGGGAAGAGCAGGGGAGAAAAAGAGGAACAGAATCGGGTATGAGAAGAGATGATGATGTACAGAAAGTCAGGAAATTGAACAGAGGTGTGTAGCAATGGGTGATGGGGAAAGATGGATTGAAACCTGAAAGTCCCAGATGCCAGGAAATCAAGAGTCTTCCAGGACCCCAGTGGAATGACATTAGAGGAAATATCCAACAAAGGGGAGGGAGAACTTGTTGAGACCATATCCAAAGGTTAGGCATGGCCCCCTGGTTGAGGGATGGGGCAACCCATCAATCTCCAAAAATTTTAACCTGGTATTGCTCCTGTCTAAAGGAAATACACAAAGAGTGGAGCACAGACAGAAGGAAAGACCCTCCAGAGACTGCCCCACCTGGGGATCCATCCATCTGCAGACACCAAACCCAGACACTATTGGCGATGCATTAAAGTGCTCGCTGACAGAAGTCTGGTTTAGCTGTCTCCTGAAAGGCTCTGCCAGAACCTGACCCATTCAGATGCAGATGCTTACAGCTAACCATTGGACTGAGCACAGAGACCCCAATGGAAGAGTTAGGGGAAGGACTGAAGGAGTCTTAAATGGCATCAATGGGAGTGGAGGCCCTTGGTCCTATGAAGACTTGATTTCCCAAAGAAAAAGGAATGCTAGGGTGGTGAGGTAAGAGTGGGTTGGTGGGTACAGATATACCCTAATAGAATCAGGGTAAGGTGGGATAGGATATAGGGTTTGCAGAGGGGAAACAAGGAAAGAGGATAACATTTGAAATGTAACAAATAAATACCAAAAAATGCAAACTGCCTTGAAGGCAGTCACCTAGCTCTCAACCTAGTCAAATAGCAATGCAAAGAAATGTCTCTGGCATTTTCCTGCTGTTCAGACTGAAATAAGGTTTTTTGTAGAATAAAGCCTGGAGGCTTATATCTGAACAGAAAATGAAAGGTATGAAGAAAGGGACTCAATGCAGAAGAAAGAGGAGGTACTTTTCACCAGGAGATGTGAGAGGAGACAGTTGTGACTACAGATCCACAAGGTCTACTTATCCAATTGTCAGAACCAGGCAAGGTTATCAGGTAAACTTGGATGAGGTAGTTCAGAGGTAAAAGGTTAAAGGTAAACTCCAAATAGACTAAATCTTTAGAAAAGATATACATGCCCAGCCAAGGCCTAAGCTTTGAAATATTAAAAGGTCTCCATGTCATTATTTTTGCTTGGTGGTTCACCAAGGTAATTTAACACATTTTAGTTGAAAAATTTCCAGATTTGGCCTTTGGTTAGCATACAAATATCACAAACAAAACATAACGAGTATCTTTATGGCAAAATAATGTTAACACATCAAAAGACTGTAACTGAAAATTATGAGACAGACAAATAAACAGCAGCCATAAATTTGAGTATCTAAATTTACCTCATTACTTCCATTCAGTCACTCTTTTGATAAGGATATTATTTTATGATAGCTTTCTATTCGAATTTCCACTCATATTTCTCTATCATGTAGTTTAAACTCATTAAAGTTAAATATCCTTTTCTTTGTAACATTTTACTTTTATTTATTATTTTAAATAAAATATTGCATATTTGTGAAGGACTGACATTTTTATAAAATTTAGAGCCCATTCCTATCATAAAATGCATACTTAGATCATCAGAGACCTACATATGTTACAGTAATTGTTTCTTTTTTTTAGTAAAAATCATATTTTTCTAAAAAAGTGATAAACATACTGTCCTCATATATGAAATTCTTAAGAACATTACTGAAATAAAAACTTAAAGATAAACTCCAAATAGACTAAAGGAATGAATGGAGAGAATAAGTGTGGCTGAAATATTGCTAGGCATCTGCTTCATTACAAGAATGGTGCAAGTTCATAATTTATAAATTAAGGTAGATTTCTGTGCTCATATTTTGTGTATAAAATTTATCCCATGAATTAATTTCACTATGATGTCCTTCCTTGTAGAATATTACATATCTATATAGAAGCAAGGAGACACCAATCTCTATTTAAATCTAAATATTTCTTTATTTTTCTTTTTTTATTGAAAAGGGGAGTAAAAATACTTTATGGTAAAATTAAAGATTTACAAGGAAAATATTTCAGATAAAATAGAAGAGATACATAGTTAAATTAATAATTTTCATGGAAAATTAAAGAATAAAGTGGTACATATGAGAACATTGCTAAATAATTGAAATATGAAATAGAAACATTTTATGACAGAATTGAAGATTTATGTGGAAAATATTTCTGATAAAATTGTGGAAAAATGTAGGAAAACATATTTGAATTGAAGATTAACATGAACATTTTTATATAGATATAATAATGTTAGGTATAAAAGTATTCCTAAGTTGATTGAAAATGGAATTATAAACATTTTCTGATAAACTTGAAGATTCACATGGAAAATATTTCTGATGAAATTGAAAAAATATAAAGAAAATCATGTTAAAATTAAAGATTATCATGGAAATTATACAAATAAAATGATAGGCATAAAGATAATTCTAAGGAACAGGGGGAGAGAAGAGGGCTTATGGGACTTGCAGGGAGTGGGGACCCACAAAATGGGAAATCATTTGAAATGTAAATAAAGAATACATCGAATAAAAAAAAAAGAAGGTGGAATTATTAACATTTTCAGATAAGATTATAGATTTAAATGGACAATATATCTGGTAAAATTCAAGAAATATATAGACAAACATGTTAAAATTGACTATCTCATAGAAAATTTTATATATGAAATAGTAGATATAAAAATTCTTTCTAAATTATTTGAAGGTGGAATTAGAAGCATTTGTGATAAAATCAAAGATTTACATTGAAAGAATTTCCAATAAAATAGAGGAAATATATAGAAAGACATATTAAAATTGAATATTATCATGGAAAATAATGCAGATAAAATGATAGATATAAAAAATACTAAATTAATTAAAAGGGGAATTACAAACATTTTCTGATAAAATTGAAGATTTACATGAGAACTATATCTGTTAGTCTATGTCTTCTCATTGGGGAGCTGAGTCCATTGTTGTTAAGAGATATTAAGGAATAGTGATTACTTCTTCCTGTTATTTTTGATGTTATTTTTATGTTTGTGTGGGTAACCTTCTTTGGGGTTCGTTGGAAGAAGATTACTTTCTTGATTTTTCTAGGGTGTAGTTTCCCTTCTTGTGTTGGCATTTTCCATCAATTATCCTTTGTAGAGCTGGATTTGTAAACAGATATTGTATAAATTTGATTTTATCATGGAATATCTTGGTTTCTCCATCTATGATGATTGAGAGTTTTGCTGGGTATAGTAGCCGGGGCTGGCATTTGTGTTCTCTTATAAGGTCTGCCCAGGATCTTCTAGCTTTCACTGTCTCTGGTGAGAAGTTTGGTGTAATTCTGATAGGTCTGCCTTTATAAGTTACTTGCCCCTTTACCCTTACTGCTTTTAATATTCTTTCTTTCTTTAGTAAATTTGGTGTTTTGATTATTATGTTTCTGTTCTGGTCCAGTCTGTTTGGAGTTCTGAAGGCTTCTTGTATGTTCATGGGCATCTCTTTCTCTAGGTTCGGGTAGTTTTCTTCTTCTAGAATTTTCGTGGCAGCAGGAAGACTTCTGTCCCAGCTGCTCCACTGATATTATGCCCCCTGTGCTCCTAGCTCTTCCCCTCCAGAGAGAAGATGGAGATCTCATTTCTGCACTCAGAAGTGAAAGCGCTGCTGGGAGATCATGCTCTCCAGGTGGGCCAATCACAGAAGGCCTTGGAGTCTCTAGGCTCCCTGGTGCAAATGGCAGCAGGAAGCCAAATATTTCTTTAACAGTATTATTTTGTAAAATGTATAAGAATTCCTTGTGTAAAATAACATGTCCAGTTTTCTACTTTGTTTCATGTAGAATCATTGTTTCTACATGATTAAAATATTTATTTATGAACCCAAAGTCATCAAAAGAGACCCTGAGGGACACTTCTTGCTGGTCAAAGGAAAAATACAAAAAGAAGAACTGTCAATCCTGAACATCTATGCCCCAAATGCAAGGGCACCCTCTTTCGTAAAAGAAACTTTATTAAAACTCAAAGCACACATTGCACCTAACACAATAATTGTGGGTGACGTCAACACTACACTTTCCTCAATGGACCGATCAGGAAAACAGAAACTAAACAGGGACACAATGAAACTAATTGAAGCTTTGGACCAATTAGATTTAACAGATATATATAGAACATTCTATCCTAAAACAAAAGAATATACCTTTTTCTCAGCACCTCATGGTACCTTCTCCAAAATCGACCATATAATTGGTCACAAGACAGACCTCAACAAATATAAGAAGATCGAACTAATCCCATGCCTCCTATCTGATCACTATGGAGTAAAAGTGGTCTTCAATAGCAACAGAAACAACAGAAAGCCCACATACACGTGGAAACTGAACAATACTCTACTCAATGATACCTTGGTCAAGGAAGAAATAAAGAAAGAAATTAAAGACTTTTTAGAACACAATGAAAATGAAAACACAACATACCCAAATCTATGGGACACAATGAAAGCAGTGCTAAGAGGAAAACTCATAGCCCTGAGTGCCTCCAAAAAGAAAATGGAGAGAGCATACATTACCAGCTTAATGACACACCTGAAAGCCCTGGAACAAAAAGAAGCTATTTCGCCCAGGAGGAGTAGAAGGCAGGAAATCATCAAACTCAGGGCCGAAATCAATCAAGTAGAAACAAAGAGAACCATACAAAAAATCAACAATACCAGGAGCTGGTTCTTTGAGAAAATCAACAAGATAGATAAACCCTTAGCCAGAATGACCAAAGGGCACAGAGAAAGTATCCAAATTAACAAACTTAGAAATGAAAAGGGAGATATAACAACGGAAACTGAGGAAATCCAAAAAATCATCAGATCCTACTACAAGAGCCTATACTCAACACAACTGGAGAATCTGGAGGAAATGGACAATTTCCTTGACAGATACCAAATACCAAAATTAAATCAGGACCAACTAGACCATCTAAACAGTCCCATAATGCCTAAAGAAATAGAAGGAGTCATAGAAAGTCTTCCAACCAAAAAAAGCACAGGACCAGATGGCTTCAGTGCAGAATTCTACCAGACCTTCAAAGAAGAGTTAACACCAATACTCTTCAAACTATTCCACAAAATAGAAACAGAAGGAACACTACCCAATTCCTTCTACGAAGCCACAATTACGCTGATACCAAAGCCACACAAAGATCCAACAAAGAAAGAGAACTTCAGACCAATTTCCCTTATGAACATCGATGCAAAAATACTCAATAAAATTCTTGCCAACCGAATCCAAGAACACATCAAAACGATCATCCACCATGATCAAGTAGGCTTTATCCCGGGAATGCAGGGTTGGTTCAATATACGGAAATCCATCAATACAATCCACTACATAAACAAACTCAAAGAACAAAACCACATGGTCATTTCATTGGATGCTGAAAAAGCATTTGACAAAATTCAGCATCCCTTCATGCTTAAAGTCTTGGAGAGAACAGGAATTCAAGGCCCATACCTAAACATAGTAAAAGCAATATACAGCAAACCGGTAGCCAGCATCAAACTAAATGGAGAGAAACTTGAAGCAATCCCACTGAAATCAGGGACCAGACAAGGCTGCCCCCTTTCTCCTTATCTTTTCAATATTGTACTTGAGGTACTAGCTCGGGCAATTCGACAACATAAGGAGGTCAAAGGGATACAAATTGGAAAGGAAGAAGTCAAACTATCATTATTTGCAGACGACATGATCGTCTACCTAAGTGACCCAAAGAACTCCACTAGAGAGCTCCTACAGCTGATAAACAACTTCAGCAAAGTGGCAGGTTATAAAGTCAACTCAAGCAAATCAGTGGCCTTCCTATACTCAAAGGATAAGCAGGCTGAGAAAGAAATTAGGGAAATGACCCCCTTCACAATAGCCACAAACAGTATAAAGTATCTTGGGGTGACTCTTACCAAACATGTGAAAGATCTGTATGACAAGAACTTCAAGACTCTGAAGAAGGAAATGGAAGAAGACCTCAAAAAATGGGAAAACCTCCCATGCTCATGGATCGGTAGAATGAATATAGTAAAAATGGCCATTTTGCCTAAAGCACTATACAGATTCAATGCAATACCCATCAAAATCCCAACTCAATTCTTCACAGAGTTAGAAAGAGCAATTATCAAATTCATCTGGAACAACAAAAAACCCAGGATAGCTAAAACTATTCTCAGCAACAAAAGGAAATCTGGGGGAATCAGTATCCCTGACCTCAAGCAATACTACAGAGCAATAGTGTTAAAAACTGCATGGTATTGGTACAGTGACAGGCAGGAGGATCAATGGAACAGGATTGAAGATCCAGAAATGAACCCACACACCTATGGCCACTTGATCCTCGACAAAGAGGCTGAAAACATCCAATGGAAAAAAGATAGCCTTTTCAACAAATGGTGCTGGTTCAACTGGAGGTCAGCATGCAGAAGAATGCGAATTGATCCATCCTTGTCTCCTTGTACTAAGCTCAAATCCAAATGGATCAAGGACCTCCACATAAAGCCAGACACTCTGAAGCTAATAGAAAAGAAATTGGGGAAGACCCTTGAGGACATCGGTACAGGGAGAAAGTTTCTGAACAGAACACCAATAGCGTATGCTCTAAGAGCAAGAATTGACAAATGGGACCTCATAAAATTACAAAGTTTCTGTAAGGCAAAGGACACCATCAAGAGGACAAATCGGCAACCAACAAATTGGGAAAAGATCTTCACCAATCCTACATCAGATAGAGGGCTAATATCCAATATATATAAAGAACTCAAGAAGTTAGACTCCAGAAAACCAAACAACCCTATTAAAAAATGGGGTACAGAGTTAAACAAAGAATTCTCACCTGAAGAACTTCGGATGGCGGAGAAGCATCTTAAAAAATGCTCAACTTCATTAGTCATTAGGGAAATGCAAATCAAAACAACCCTAAGATTTCATCTTACACCAGTCAGAATGGCTAAGATTAAAAATTCAGGAGACAGCAGGTGTTGGAGAGGGTGTGGAGAAAGAGGAACACTCCTCCACTGCTGGTGGGATTGCAAATTGGTACAACCACTCTGGAAGTCAGTCTGGCGGTTCCTCCGAAAACTGGGCACCTTACTTCCAGAAGATCCTGCTATACCACTCCTGGGCATATACCCAGAAGACTCCCCACCATGTAATAAGGATACATGTTCTACTATGTTCATAGCAGCCCTATTTGTAATTGCCAGATGCTGGAAAGAACCCAGGTATCCCTCAACAGAAGAGTGGATGCAAAAAATGTGGTATATCTACACAATGGAGTACTATTCAGCCATTAGAAACAATGAATTCATGAAATTCTTAGGCAAATGGATGGAGCTAGAGAATATCATACTAAGTGAGGTAACCCAGACTCAAAAGGTGAATCATGGTATGCACTCACTAATAAGTGGATATTAACCTAGAAAGCTGGAATACCCAAAACATAATCCACACATCAAATGAGGTACAAGAAGAAAGGAGGAGTGACCCCTGGTTCTGGAAAGACTCAGTGAAACAGTATTCGGCAAAACCAGAACGGGGAAGTGGGAAGGGGTGGGTGGGAGGACAGGGGAAGAGAAGGGGGCTTGCGGGACTTTCGGGGAGTGGGGGGGCTAGAAGAGGGGAAATCATTTGAAATGTAAATAAATTATATCGAATAATAAAAAAAATGTTAAATAAAAAAAAATATTTATTTATGGTTTTATGTGAATGAGTGTTTTGCCTACATGTACGTATGCTAACCATTTGTGTTCCTGGTACTCATGGGAGAAAGAAGAAAGCATAGGTTTCCTGGAACTGGAGATTCAGATGATTTTGAGCTACTCTGTGGATGCTAAGAATAGAACCTTGGTATCAGAACTAACTTAGGCTACTTGTTACACATTAAACCATTAATATCCATTAGATTGCCATATGTGTAATTTTTAAAAACTTGTTCATTCTATATTTAAAGCTTAAAGAAATAAAGTGTTTGAAATATTTAGAAAACTAAATAATCTTACCTTAGTAGGCAAATTATTAAATTGATTTCTAGTGTTAATATCTATTCAGATACTACCTTAGTTTTTCATATTTAATAACATTTATAGACCTAAATTGAATTTTGAATTAGCTAATATGAAACTATGCTAGTCTTTTTAATGAAAATATTTGCACAAAAATAAAAAAACAGGAAGAGATAAAATGTTAGAAGGGAATGCATCTTCATTCTTCTTTTTCAATCTCATTATCTTTATTTCCATTATTAAAAGTTTTTTAACGTCTTAAAGGACTATAATTTCCATTAGAGCTTGACACCAAATCTGTACTTTTGCCTATTATTATTTGATTATTTACAGTAAACGTTTCTTGATAGTCACATCCTAGGTGATATAGATGTATCTTTTGTAAGGCATTATTTGTAAATGCTAGGTTAAAGAGTGAAGAAACAGAAATCATCACTAAGTGTACTGTCAGGCCATTATATTATATTTAATAGTTCTTATAAGAAAAGAAGGACTTCAGGACAAATCAGAATGTTTTATGTACATACACAAACACATACAAACACACACACACACAAACACATTTCACCAGCCATTGAAGTTACTGTGGTATGTGTACTGTGCTTGATACATTTTTTCTTTCTTTTTTTAAATTACATTATCTATTTTCATTCTAATTGCCTTCCACTCAGTTCTCCTTCCCATAGTGCCTCCTTCCATTCCTCCTCCCACTTGTCTCTGACAGGATGCTTCCACATCTACCAGACCTCTTCCTTCCCTGGAGCCTTAAGCATCTCATGGATTAAGCTCATCTATACCCACTGAGGCCAGACGAGGCAGACATTTGTTATATATGTGCCAGGGGTCTCAGACCAGCCTGTGTATGCTCTTGGTTGGTGGCTTAGTCTCTGGGAGCTCCTTAGGTTCTAGGTTACTTGACCTTTGATGTTCTTATGGGCTCACTCTCCCCTTCAGTTTCTTCCATCCTTCCCCTAACTCAAACATAGAGGTCTCTGACTTCATGCAAATGGTTGGGTATAAGTATCTGCTTCTGTCTCAAGCAACTGCTGATAAGGTCTCTTAGAGGGCAACTATGCCCAACTCACATCTAAGTGTATCTATAGCACCAGTAGTGTCAGTCTTTGGTACCACCCCTCATGAGAAAGATTCGAAGTTGGGCCAGTCATTAGACTACCTTTCCTTAAGTCCCTCCTCCATTTTTATCTCTGAAGTTCTTTTCAAGGGGAACAATTCTGGGTCAGAGTTTTTGACTTTGGAATGATAATGTAAAGAAACAGTATTTCTTCTGAAAACATGATGAACTTTATGAATCTCAGGTCTTCCATGTCCCAAATGATCCATGTACCACATTTTGTAGAATCCCATATAACAAAGAGGTGTTAATCATTAGGGAAATGCAAATCAAAACAACACTGAGTTTTCACCTTACACCAGTCAGAATGGCTAAGATTAAAATCTCAGGAGAACAGGTGGTGGTGGCAGCAGCAGCACCAGCAGCACCAGCAGCAGCAGCAGCTGGTCCAGCGGAAAGGCCATCAGCAATGGAAGCAAGGCGACAGGGTCCTCGCAGGCCCTGCACCCACTACCACTGACCATCGCTGGCCAGCTGGGCTGCAAGCTGCAGCGGATTTACAGCGCCTTTCACCGCTCTGAAGCCACATCAGAACTCTGCCTCCTGACAGTCAGTTACAGACTCTCCACCATCTTGGCTCTCAGACACCAGAGAGAACCAACAGCCCTGAGGTATGCACACTTAGCCCGAGGCCAACATCGTAGGGGTCTAAGCCCAAACAGGCGTTGGCCTGCACCCAGGCCCTGGGCTGTTCAGGGAGCCATCAATGTGCCAAACCAGCCAGAAGGTTCTTTGCCCTGCAGACTGTCCAGGCGCACACACCACCATTTTGGCTATGGGACCCCAGAGAGTTTTTTGCCTGCTATTCATAGCCCGAGGCTAACATGGGGGTGGGGGGTCCTAAGCCTACCAGGTGATGGATTGCACCCAGGCTCTGGGTTGTCCAGTGGGCCATCTGTGTGCCAACCTGGCCAGGAGGTTGTTAGCCAGGCAGACTCTCCCGGTGCTTTCAGGGAGCGCTCACATGCCTCCATCATGGCTACTAGACAGAACCAGTTAACAGTCATAACACAAGGCAAACATTGCTCAAGCCTAAGCCTGCCAGGATTTTGCCTAGACTCAGGGCCTGGGCAGCTACACTAGCCTTGTATGCACCAACCAGATTGGGGGAGCGGCTGCCCAGCAGTGATCAGAACTCTGATCAGCACTCAGAAAAGGTCCCCACAGCATACACCATCAGCACTCCCTGAAGGAGCAACCACCTGGTTCACAGACACAATCTGGGACAAGGCACACTAGGAATCCAAGGGCAACCAAGAGAAGGGCAGCACATTAACAACCTGTGACAGGGGAAACCCAGCCATCCAGTGTTGCTGAAATAGCCCTACAGCCTCACAGGAGGCTCAAACATCAGCCAGAGACAAGACCAACTAACACCAGAGATAACAAGAGGGCAAAGGGCAAACGCAGGAACGCTACTAACAGAAATCTAGGCAATATGGCAGCATCTGAACCAAACTCTCCAACATCACCAAGTCCTGGATATGCCAACACTCCAGAAAAACAAGATTTGGATTTAAAATCATTGGTATAGATGCTGCTAGAAGAACACAAAAAGGACATGAATGAATCTCTTTAAGAAATACAGGGGAACATGAATAAGCTAGAAACCTGTATAATGGAAACACAAAAATCACTTAAAGAAATTCAGGAGAATAAGGCTCAAGAGGTAGAAGCCAATAAAGAAGAAACGCAAAAAAGACTTAAAGAAATGCAGAAGAAAGTGAGTCAAATGACAGAAATCATGAAAGAGGAAACACAAAAATCTCTTAAAGAATTAAAGGAAAACACAAACAAACGAAGGAACTGAGCAAAACCATCCTGGATCTAAAAATAGAAGTAGAAACAACTAAGAAATCACAAAGGGAGACAACTTTGAAGATAGAAAACCTTGGGAAGAAATCTGGAGCCATAGATGCAAATATCAACAACAGAATACTAGAGATGGAAGAAAGAATCTGAGATGCCAAAGATACCATAGAAACCATTGACTCAACAGTCAAAGAAAATGCAAAATGCAAAAAGCTTACATCCCAGAACTTCCAGGAAATCCAGGACACAATGAGAAGACCAAACCTAAGGATTATAGGTATAGATGAGAGTGAAGATTTACAACTGAAAGGGCCAGCAAATATCTTCAACAAAATTATGGAAGAAAACTTTCCCAAATTAAAGAGAGAGATTCCTATAAATATACAAGAAGCCTACAGAACTCCAAACAGACTGGACCTGAGCAGAAATACCTCCTGTCACATAATAATCAAAACCCCAAATGTACTAAACAAAGAAAGAATACTTAGGGCAGTAAGAGAAAAAGGCCAAGTAACATATAAAGGAAGACCTATCAGAATCACACCAAACTTGTCATCAGAGACCATGAAAGCTAGAAGATTCTGGGCAGATCACATGCAGACTCTAAGAACACAAATGTCAGCCAAGACTACTATACCCAGCAAAACTCTCAATCACCATAGATGGAGAAACCAAGATATTCCATGACAAAACCAAATTTACATAATATCTCTCCACAAACCCAGCACTACAAAGAATAATAGAGGAAAACTCCATTAAAAGGAGGGAAAATACACCCTGGAAAAAGCAAGATAGTAACCTTCTTTCATCAAACCCAAAAGAAGATAACCACTCAAATATAAAAATAACATCAAAAATGAGAGGAAGATATAATCCCTATTCCTTAATATCTCTTAACATCAATGGACTCAATTCCCCCCCCCCCAAAAGACATAGACTAACAGATTGAATAAGGAAACAGGACCCTACATTTTGCTGCATATAGGAAACACACCTCAGTGTCAAAGACAAAAACCACATTACAGTAAAAAGCTGAAAGACAATTTTACAAGCCAATGGTCTCAGGAAATGAGCCAGAGTATCCATTCTAATATTAGATAAAATTTTCTTTCAACCTAAAGTCATCAAAAGAGACATTGAAGGACACGTCTTGCTAGTCAAAGAAAAAATCCACCAAGAAGAACTTTCAATCATGAACATCTATGTGCTGAATGCAAGGGCACCCTCATTTATTAAAGAAAATTTACTAAAGTTCAAACACGCATTGCACCTAACACAATAATTGTGGGTGACTTCAAAACTCCACTATCCTCAATGGACTGATCAGGAAAACAGAAGCTAAGCAGGGACACAGTAAAACTAATTGAAACTTTGGACCAATTGGATTTGACTGATATTTATAGAACATTTCACCCTAAAGCAAAAGAATATACCTTTTTCTCAGCACCTCATGGTACCTTCTCCAAAATCGACCATATAATGGGTCACAAGACAGACTTCAACAAATATGAGAAGATCGAACTAATCCCATGCCTCCTATCAGATCACTATGGTGTAAGCTTGGTTTTCAATAGCAAAAAAAAAAAAAAAAAAAAAAAAAAAAAGAAGAAGAAGAAGAAGAAAAGAAAGCCCATATACACATGGAAGCTGAACAATACACTACTCAATGACTCCTTGGCCAAAGAAGAAATAAAGAAAGAAATCAGAGACTTTTTAGAATTTAATGAATATGAAGGCACAACATACCCAAATCTTTGGGACACAATGAAAGCAGTGCTAAAAGGAAAACTAATAGCCCTGAATGCCTCCAAAAAGAAACAGAAGAGAGCATACACTAGCAGCTTTATGGCAAACGTGAAAGCTCTGGAACAAAAGGAAGCTACTTCACCCAGGAGGAGAAGAAGACAGGAAATAAAGTCAGGGCTGAAATCAATAAAGTGGAAACAAAGAGAACCATACAAAGAATCAATGAATCCAGGAGCTGGGTCTTTAAGAAAATCAACAAGATAGATAAACCTTTAGCCAGACTGACCAAAGGGCACAGAGAAAGTATTCAAATTAACAAAATTAGAAATGAAAAGGGGGATATACAACAGAAACTGAGGAAATTTAAGGAATCATCCCATCCTACTACAAAAGCCTATACTCAACACAACTGGAGAATCTGGAGGACATGGAAAATTTTCTAGACAGATACCAAATACCAAAATTAAATCAGGATCAAATAGATCATCTAAACAGTCCCATAACCCCTAAAGAAATAGAAGGGGTCATAGAAAGTCTTCCAAAAAAAGCACAGGACCAGATGGTTTAAGTGCAGAATTCTATCAGACCTTCAAAGAAGACCTAACACCAATACTCTTCAAACTATTCCACCAAATAAAAACAGAAGGAACACTACCCAATTCCTTCTATGAAGCCACAATTACACTGATACCAAAACCACACAAAGATCCAACAAAGAAAGAGAACTTCAGACCAATTTCCCTTATGGACATCGATGAAAAAATAATCAATAAAATTCTTGCCAACTGAATTCAAGAACACATAAAAATGATCATCCACCATGATCAAGTAGGCTTTATCCCAGGGATGCAGGGTTGGTTCAATATACAGAAATCCATCAATGCAATCCACTACATAAACAAACTCAAAGAAAAAAACCACAGGGTCATTTCATTGGATGCTGAAAAAGCATTTGACAAAATTCAGCATCCTTCCATGCTTAAAGTCTTGGAAAGAACAGGAATTCAAGGCCCATACCTAAACATAGTAAAAGCAATATACAGCAAACTGGTAGCCAGCATCAAACAAAATGGAGAGAAACTTGAAGCAATCCAACTAAAATCAGGAACTAGACAGGGCTGCCCCCTTTCTCCTTACCTTTTCAATATTGTACTTGAGGTACTAGCTTGGGCAATTAGACAACATAAGGAGGTCAAAGGGATTCAAATTATAAAGGAAGAAGTCAAACTATCATTATTTGCAGATGATATGATAGTCTACCTAAGTGACCCAAAAAACTCCACTAGAGAACTCCTACAGCTGATAAACAACTTCAGCAAAGTGGCAGGTCATAAAACCAACTCAAGCAAATCAGTTGCCTTCCTATACTCAAAAGGATAAGCAGGCTGAGAAAGAAAGTTTGGAAATGACCCCCTTCTCAATAGCCACAAACAGTATAAAGTATCTTGGGGTGACTCTTACCAAACATGTGAAAGTTCTGTATGACAAGAACTTCAAGACTCTGAAGAAGAAAATGGAAGAAGACCTCAAAAATGGAAAAACCTCCCATGCTCATGGATCGGCAGCATTAATATAGTTAAAATGGCCAATTGGCCAAAAGCAATACACAGATTCAACGCAATACCCAGCAAAATCCCAACTTAATTCTTTGTAGAGTTAGGAAGAGCAATTCTCAAATTCATCTGGAATAACAAAAAACCCAGAATAGCTAAAACTATCCTCAACAACAAAAGAAATTCTTAGGGAATCAGTATCCCTGACTTCAAGCAATACTACAGAGCAATAGTGTTAAAAACGGCATGGTACTGGTACACTGACAGGCAGTCAGATCAATGGAACAAGATTGAAGATCCAGAAATGAACCCACACACCTATGGCCACTTGATCCTCGACAAAGGGGCTGAAAACATCCAATGGAAAAAAGATAGCCTTTTCAACAAATGGTGTTGGTTCAACTGGATGTCAGCATACAGAAGAATGCCAATTGACCCATCCTTGTCTCCTTGTACTTATCTCAACTCCAAATGGATGAAGGACCTCCACATAAAGCCAGACACTCTGAAGCTAATAGAAAAGAAACTGGGGAAGACCCTTGAGGACATTGGTACATGGGGAAAGTTCCTGAACAGAACACCAATAGCTTATGCTCTAAGATCAAGAATTGACAAATAGGACCTCATAAAAATTACAAAGTTTCTGTAAGGCAAAGGGCACCATCAAAAGGACAAATTGGCAACCAACAAATTGGGAAAAGATCTTTACCAATCCTACATCAGGTAGAGGTCTAATATCCAATATATACAAAGAACTCAAGAAGTTAGACCCCAGAAAATCAAATAACCCTATTAAAAAAATGGGGTACAGGACGGCGGCAGCTGTGGCGGCAGTACAGCAGTTCCTGGTCCAGCTGAAGGGCCATCAGCAGTGGAACCAAGGCGACACAGGGCCCAGTTAGGCCCTGCGCCCACGACCACTGACCTTGGCTGACCAGCCAGGCGGCAAGCAGCTGCGGTTTTGCGGTGCCTTTCACTGCACGGAAGCCACTTCAGAACTCGGCCTCCCACCAGTCAGGAGAGGCTCACCCCCATCTTTGTTTTGGACTCCAGAGACATCAGACAGACTGAAGTACACAAACATAATCCAAGGCCAACACCGCGGGGGTCTGAGCCCGATGGGCGTTGACCTGCACCCAGGCCCTGGGCTGTTCGGGGGTCCATCAGGGTGCCAACCCAGCCAGGAGGTTTTTTGCCTGGGCCTGAGCGCTAGCTGCCATTTTGCCTGCAGGACAACAGAGAGCTCTGGCGGGCAGAGCCGTAACAGGCATAGCCTGAGGCTAACAAAGCGGGGGTCTAGGCCCCAAAAGGCACAGGACCGACCCCAAGAACTGGGCGGCTTGGTGGGCCATCTGTGAGTCAACCCTCCCAGGAGGTTGTTAGCACAGCAGACTCTCGCGGCACTTTCGGGGAGCGCGGGCGTGCATGCCCGCCATCCTGGTCACCTGGCAGACCCAATTAACAGTCATAGCCCTAGGGGAACTTTGCTTGGACCTTGGCCTCCCAGACTTTTGCCTGGACTCAGGGCCTGGGCGGCCAGGCTAACCTTGTGTGCGCCAGCCCAGTTGGGGGATCGGCTGCCCAACGGAGTGATCAGAACAGAGGGGAGGTCCCGGCAGCATACACCATTGGCGCTCCCTGGGGGTGCACACAGGCTCCATCTGGTCCACAGACACAATCTGGGGCAAGGCCTCAGGTGGGAGCCCTCAGCTCAACTCTCTCTCCGCTTCTGGATCCAGATCAGCCTGGGCGGCCGTACCACATCTCCAGGTCCTGCAAGAGGCTAGCTGGGCTTCCGGGCGGCCAGCTGGGAGAAGTCGGTGTGCTCCAGTGAATCCAGCGAGCCCCAGCGGGAGCCTTCCTGTGTCTGCTTCGGGATCTGAACAGCCTGGGCAACAGCACCCTGTCTACAGGCAGGGCAGGGGGTCAGCTGTGCACCAGTGGCCAACGGGGAAGGGGCAGCTTGCACTGGTGAGTCCACCACTGACAAGACCAAGTAACACCAGTGAGAACTAGATGGCAAAAGGCAAACGCAGGAACGTCACTAACAGAAATCAAGGCAATATGGCAACATCTGAACCCATTTCTCCTCTACCAGCATGTCTGGATACCCCATCACACCAGTAAAACAAGATTTGGATTTAAAATCACTGGTCATGATGCTGGTACAAGAACACATGAAGGACATACTTAAAGAAATTCAGGAGAAAATGGATCAAAAGTTAGAAGCCCTTGCAAGGGAAACACAAACAAAACCACATGGTCATTTCATTGGATGCTGAAAAAGCATTTGACAAAATTCAGCATCCTTTCATGCTTAAAGTCTTGGAGAGAACAGGAATCAAGGCCCATACCTAAACATAGTAAAAGCAATATACAGCAAACTGGTAGCCAGCATCAAACTAAATGGAGAGAAACTTGAAGCAATCCCACTGAAATCAGGGACCAGACAAGGCTGCCCCCTTTCTCCTTATCTTTTCAATATTGTACTTGAGGTACTAGCTCGGGCAATTCGACAACATAAGGAGGTCAAAGGGATACAAATTGGAAAGGAAGAAGTCAAACTATCATTATTTGCAGACGACATGATCGTCTACCTAAGTGACCCAAAAAACTCCACTAGAGAGCTCCTACAGCTGATAAACAACTTCAGCAAAGTGGCAGGTTATAAAATCAACTCAAGCAAATCAGTGGCCTTCCTATACTCAAAGGATAAGCAGGCTGAGAAAGAAATTAGCCCCCTTCACAATAGCCACAAACAGTATAAAGTATCTTGGGGTGACTCTTACCAAATATGTGAAAGATCTGTATGACAAGAACTTCAAGACTCTGAAGAAGGAAATGGAAGAAGACTTCAAAAAATGGGAAAATCTCCTATGCTCATGGATCTGTAGAATCAATATAGTTAAAATGGCCATTTTGCCAAAAGCAATATACAAATTCAATGCAATACCCATCAAAATCCCAACTCAATTCTTTACAGAGTTAGAAAGAGCAATTATCAAATTCATCTGGAACAACAAAAAACCCAGGATAGCTAAAAGTATTCTCAGCAACAAACGAAAATCTGGGGGAATCAGTATCCCTGACCTCAAGCAATACTACAGAGCAATAGTGTTAAAAACTGCATGGTATTGGTACAGTGACAGGCAGGAGGATCAATGGAACAGGATTGAAGATCCAGAAATGAACCCACACACCTATGGCCACTTGATCCTTGACAAAAAGGCTGAAAACATCCAATGGAAAAAAGATAGCCTTGTCAACAAATGGTGCTGGTTCAACTGGAGGTCAGCATGCAGAAGAATGCGAATTGATCCATCCTTGTCTCCTTGTACTAAGCTCAAATCCAAATGGATCAAGGACCTCCACATAAAGCCAGACACTCTGAAGCTAATAGAAAAGAAACTGGGGAAGACCCTTGAGGACATCGGTACAGGGAGAATGTTTCTGAACAGAATACCAATAGTGTATGCTCTAAGAGCAAGAATTGACAAATGGGACCTCATAAAATTACAAAGTTTCTGTAAGGCAAAGGACACCACCAAGAGGACAAATCGGCAACCAACAAATTGGGAAAAGATCTTCACCAATCCTACATCAGATAGAGGGCTAATATCCAATATATATAAAGAACTGAAGAAGTTAGACTCCAGAAAACTGAACAACCCTATTAAAAATGGGGTACAGAGTTAAACAAAGAATTCTCACCTGAAGAACTTCGGATGGCGGAGAAGCATCTTAAAAAATGTTCAACTTCATTAGTCATTAGGGAAATGCAAATCAAAACAACCCTAAGATTTCATCTTACACCAGTCAGAATGGCTAAGATTAAAAATTCAGGAGACAGCAGGTGTTGGAGAGGGTGTGGAGAAAGAGGAACACTCCTCCACTGCTGGTGGGGTTGCAAATTGGTACAACCACTCTGGAAATCAGTCTGGCGGTTCCTCTGAAAACTGGGCACCTCACTTCCAGAAGATCCTGCTATACCACTCCCGGGCATATACCCAGAGGATTCCCCACCATGTAATAAGGATACATGCTCTACTATGTTCATAGCAGCCCTATTTATAATAGCTAGAAGCTGGAAAGAACCCAGGTATCCCTCAACAGAAGAATGGATGCCAAAAATGTTGTATATATACACAATGGAGTTCTATTCAGCTATTAGAAACCATGAATTCATGAAATTCTTAGGCAAATGGATGGAGCTGGAGAACATCATACTAAGTGAGGCAACCCAGTCTCAAAAGATCAATCATGGTATGCACTCACTAATAAGTGGATATTAACCTAGAAAACTGGATTACCGAAAACATAATCCATACATCAAATGAGGTACAAGAAGAATGGAGGAGTGGCCCCTTGTTCTGGAAAGACTCAGTGCAGTATAGCGCAAAAGCAGAACAGGGAATTGGGAAGAGGTGGATGGGTGAACAGGGGGAAGGAAGGGGACTTATGTGACTTTCGGCGAGTGGGGAGCCAGAAAAGGGGAAATCATTTGAAATGTAAATAAAAATATATCAATTAAAAAATTTAAAAAAAATAAAAGAAAAGAAAACTCAGGAGAAAGTTGGTGTTGGCGAGGATGTGGAGAAAGAGGAACACTCCTCCACTGCTGGTGGGATTGCAACATGGTACAACCTCTTTGGAAATCAGTCTGGAGATTCCTCAGAAAACTGGACATGATACTTCCGGAGGACCCTGCTATACCTCTCCTGGGCATATACCCCGAGGATTCTCTGGCATGCAATAAGGATACATGCTCTACTATATTCATAGCAGCCTTATTTATAGTAGCCAGACGCTGAAAAGAACCCAGATGTCCCTCAATGGAAGAATGGATACAGAAAATGTGGTACATTTACACAATGGACTACTACTCTTAAAAACAATGAATTCATGAAATTCTTAGGCAAATGGTTGGAATTAGAAAATATCCTAAGTGAGGTAACCCAATCAGAAAAAATACACATGGAATACAATCACTGATAAGTGGATATTAATTAGCCCAGAAGCTCAATTCTCAAGACACAGCATATCAAATGATACCCAAGAAGAGGAAGAAAGAGGGCCCTGGTTCTGAAAAGAGTTGATCCAGCATTGTCGAGGAGAACCAGGACAGGGAAATGGGAGTGGGTAATTGGGAAATGGTTGAAGAGAAGAGGGCTTATGAGACCGATGGGGTCGGCAGAACTGCGAAGTGGAAAGCATTCGGTATGTAAACAAAGAATATAGAATATAAAAAAAAATAAAAAATAAAAATTAAAAAAAATTTAAGTTGGTTTTACAATTGTTATCATACTGTTAGATTTCTCCTTGCTTATGTGCTGTGTGTTTCTGAAACTCCAGATAGTAACTTTTGGTGAGTGTTCAGCTTGCCAGTCTAGGCTATATTTATTTTCTTTTCGTTGGATATTTTATTTATTTACATTTAAAGTGTTATCCTCTTTTTCAGCTTCCCCTCTGGAAACTCCCTATCCTGTACCCCACCCCCTGCTTCTATGAGTGTGCTCCAACACCCACCCACCCACTCCTGCTTTCCTGTCTTGGCATTCCCCTAAACTTGGAAATCGAGCCTTCACAGGACCAAGGGCCACTCCTCACATTGATGCCCAACAAGGCCATCCTCTGCTACATAGACAACTGGAGTCATAGGTCCCTACATGTGTACTCCTTGGTTGATAGTTTAGTCCCTGTGAGCTCTGGGGGTACTGGGTAGTTCATATTGTTGTTCCTCCTATGGCATTGCAAACCTCCTCAGCTCCTTCATTCCTTTCTGTAACTCCTCCATTGTGGACCCTATGATCAGTCTGATAGTTGGCCACAAGCATCTGCATCTGGGTTGGTCAGGCTCTGCAAGAGTCTCTCAGGAGACAGCTATATCAAGCTCCTGTTAGCAAGCACTTCTTGGCAATATTTAAATATGGGTTCTATTGATGAACCATAGATTTCAAAAAAACCTCTTTATTAGCTGCATCTCCGTATACCTTGCAACAGTTTAGATGGCTTTTCTTATTTCACATTCAGTGCTTGTTAGACACTAAATCTAGAGGATTTGCCTTCTCCATCTTCTACATATGAAACACTAAATCATACATTTGGAATGAAAAAAGAAAAAAATCAGTTATTCAACCTTAATTTCAAAACATTCTTTTTAAAAATTATTATTAATCATTCCATTCGTTTATATCTCAAATGATATCTTCCTTCCTGGTTACACCTCCACAATCTCCCCTCCCATGACTGCCCTCTCCCACCTCCCCTTTGCCACTCTGAGTGTGCTCCTCTACCCTCCCACCCACTCCTGCCCCATGGCTCCAGCAGTCCTGCCTTGTCTGACATCAAAATATTCTAAATTTAAAGAATTGCATACGTTCTTTGCATAAGAATTTGCATAAATTGTTATCAAATAGCTGGTAAACTGTGGGTCTCCCTTTTCCTCAGGGCTTCTTGGCCATGGTTCATGGGGAAGAGGAAGCAGAAGCTGCCATCAATGCTCAGACAGCCAGGAGAATAATGGAAACACTTCTGGATTCAGCTTCAGTGAGACAGCTCTGCTTCATTGTTTCAGAAGTATGGCATTTAATGGCTGTTAGGGATCTTGGGTGGAGGGCTTGATTGGCCATAACAGAGTACATAATTATCATATAGGCAGGAATGGCTGATCATACCACAGTAGGTATTATCATGAGGATGGGATGATAGAATAGGACTTATGTTTTGAGTCTTGCAGTGCTTGCCGAAAGTTCATCACAGGGTCATCCCCCAAACAAGGTCAGGCATCTGTGCTCACAGACATTATCTAGCCAAAAGCAGGTAGACCGTAAGGGTCTCACTGATATAGGGAATGCCCCATTTTGGGCTGATCTGACAGCTATCTGGATATTGTGGACTGTTACCTTAATACCAGCTTTCTCTATTAGTAAATATTGACTTGAGTAACCCTTTATTTTCACCTTTAGATCATATCTGCAGTACTTCCTCAAGAAGAATATTTTTAGTACTGTTGGTATTAGTCATAGGTGTTGCCCTTAGTTATTCTTGTCTTGGCACCATTTTAGTAAATTCATAATTTCAATTCTAATATTTCCTTAACCAGTGAAGAGGCAACAATAACGTCCTCACAGATAATGATTTCAGTATGATGTAATGATACAAATAGATCACATTTTTACATGCTGTAACCTTACTCCTTAAGGCTTTTTCTGATCCCTACAAATGTACATAAATGTTCACCACTTGAATAACAACGATGCCAGGATTATATATTTTTCAGTAAAATTTCCAATTTGTTAATGAATATTAATAATGAACATTTTAGACATCTGAAATTACTTTTTTTAAAAAAAAATTACATTAGGTAACATCTAATAGAGCAAACACTAAATGGAGCAAAAAAAAAAATTTGAAACACTTGGATGTATGTTGAGTTTACTGCCCAATCTATTATTTCCAGGCAAAAGTTGTCACTTGTACTTAACAATTCCTAACACTAAATTTTTCATCAAAGACCTGAGGATTATTCACACTTTGATTATGTATAAAAGCTTCAATTGTATCCAATCGGGAAATGTTTTCAGTCTTCTCTGTAATTAACTAATGTAAATTTTAAGTCCAAATATTTCATTTATTATGAACTGCTTTTAAATCTACACTGAGATTACCACTGATTTAACAGTTAAAATAATTAGACTTATGTTATTAATTATTTGGTAATTACTGAGCCTTCTCATAGACAATTACATTTTGCATTTTTTAATTTATCCAAAATGACTTGACACATAACTCTGTTTCTTTTCACACACACTCCTTGTATTGTCATGCTTTCTGTGCTAGAATTATTACTATTGATCTCTGATTGAGTCATTTACCAACTGTCCCCAAATCATTCATTTCACATCTTTTTTTTTTAAATTTGATCTTGCATCCTAATTTGTCTGGTGCTAGATGTTTCCAATATTACTAAAATAATCTTAATAAAATTTCAAATTTACTCTGTCATTTACTCTGACTAAATTTTTCTTGACTTTCTAATGATATCTAAAATCTTTTTTTAGTGTACTCACAATCTCCATCAACTACCTAAACCTACTTTGTCAGTTTCCAGTCTTATCTTTTCATTAACTACTTACTACATTTTCATATGCAATTCTTTTGTTCTTTGAACTTTCTCAAGCTACTCCATCTTCTTGAAATAGCTTTTATCTTTTTCTTTGAATTTCAATACCAAAACTGTCATTAAAAATATTTCCTAAATTTCAGCATCATTTAAACACTCATCTATGTTCTTAGTTCCTTTACTTTCTTTTTTATATTGCATGTTGGATATCTTTCATTTTTGTTGCTTATATTTTGTGTTCTAATAATTACTTATCAACTCTACATTTATTTTTTACTCTTCTTTCCCTTCTGGTTTTTATTGCAAACTACTTTAGTCCATAGTGCATTTTCAATTTTATATATACATATATGTATACATGCATAATGTATACATATGCATATACATATACAAAATTGTTGGTTCCTTTTTCTTTTATGTATACATGCATCATGTATACATATATGTACATGTAAATACATAAATATATGTTACAAGTAAACACTAACATAAATGTTCATTTTCATTTATATACACATATATTTATGAATACACATATGTATATATATGTGTGTGCATACTAATACATAAATACATGTTTGTAAATATATATAGCCAAACATATGAAATTACCAACTGCATATGCATTCATTTACATTTTACTATTGACCTTTATGTAGTTGTCCATTCTATAATCAATTTCAAAGCAACGGTTCTACAGAAGTTTAAAATATAGTCCTGCCTTTTCTTTGTCCAAAATCTTCCTATAATTAACTAGTAATATACTTATATTTATGCTTACATATTCAAACCCAAACATGTTTACAAATCTAAAACAAACATTCTTTCCTGAACTTTGTCAAATGCATAAGTGCAAGTTAGTCACTATTATTTGGAGGAAGTATGACATTCACTCACACACACACAAACACACACACACACACACACACACAAGCAAAAGCAAAACAAAAAACAATCTGAGCAATGTGTTTTTTATCTCTATCACTTGGAAGTATATGTTTTTCATTTAAAATGTTGTTAAAATCAATGAAATTAACACCTCTGAAGCCAGCCAGACAAAATTGTTGATTTCTTTTTCTTTTATTTTTCCTTCCTTTCTTTCTTCCTTCCTTCCTTCCTTCTTTCCTGCCTTCCTTCCTCCCTTCCTTCCTTTCTACTTTCCTTCTTTTCTTCCTTCCTTTCTTTATTTTCATCCCAAGTCCCTCCCTCTGAGAGTCCTTTATCCCTTTCCCTATTTTCTTCTCCTTGAGAATGTAAGGCTTCTCTTGGTATCCCCTCACCCTGGTGCGTTAAGTCTCATTAAAACCTAAAATCTGCTATGCTTAGTGGTCTCTGTCCATTACAAAGAGAAGTTTCCCTGATGAGGCATAATAACTATACTTATCTGTGAATATAAGGGAAATGTTTATAGAGTGCTGTTAAGGGTTATGATGGCTTAGAGAATTAGCGGTTTTAATTTCTCCTCTAATACAAATCACTTTTTAGCACCTAGCAGATATCAAGGTTATTAGTATCAGTTACAGTCTCCCTTTTTTTAATCTATCATAAACCCACTTAGAGAGATGTTAGTCATCAAGTGATGCATGGCACCCCTGTACCTGATGTTCTTAGTTATGATTCCATATGATAGTTGATATGGTTCATAGGCATCATAGGTGTGTGGCTCTGTTGGATTCCTCTCTACTTGGAAATTTCCATGGCCATTTTCTGTTACCATAAAAGCAAACCCTCAGATAAGGGGATTTCAGGTCAGCTCCAGCTAAGGGTTTTCTGGGTCTTGTTTCAGAAGTGCATGGTGTCCTCAAAAATAAGTATTAACTAAGGGCAGCATCAATGGGCTGTATGTTTTGGCAGTCTCTTAGACAGCCCTGAGTAACAAAACAAAAGGGACCATTCCACATTTGGTATTAGGAATTTTGATAAGTGGCTTGGTTCTTGGTCAGAACACCATCAAACCAAAGGAGAAAAAAAGCTACCACCATGCTCCTGCCATGATGTTTATAGATTAATTCTTTTAAACTGTAAGTAAATCTCCAATTAAATATTTTCTTTTCAAAAGTACCTTGGATATGATGTTACCTTACAATGATAGAAGAATAACTACAACAAATTTTAGTAACAGGAACTGGTATAATTGTATGGCTGTCTTTACCATGCTTCTTGTAGACAAAATACACATTTTGGGACTTTGGATTTGGAAAGCAGTAAAACTGTTTGAGTACAGCTTAATGGGCCATCATAGTAGGATCATAGAAAACAGAAGTGCTGAGAGTAATGTTGACTGTGGGGATCCAGATCAAAAGGTTTTAGAGGGTAATAATACCAAGTGGATAAAAGAACATTCTTGTGATATGTTGGCAAAGAACTTGGCTGCATTTTGTCCTTGTCCTAAGAATCTTCTTGAGGATAAACAGAAGAGCTTTAATGTCACTGATAGAGGATATCTCAAGATAGTCTAGTATTGAGTATGTCATGTGGATATCATTGATTATTGATCATTGATCACTCTTGTGCATGAGATGGAAAAAAGAACAACTAAAAATGCAGTATTGGAGCCAAATTCCATACTAAAGGTAATGAGAAGCTTAAAGAAAACCCTGATGCTAAATGGAATAAAGGGAGTAGTACCCTCAGAGCAAGGATACCCAGCACATCCAATCCAAGGCTGTAAAAAGAAAACTTAAGCAGCAAAAGAAACCATCAACTACAGTAAGCGTATTATACAAATGTAATTCAAGAAATGGAGTACAGTTCCAATCCCAGTAACATTAGAACTTGGCAGCTTTGTCCAAGTGCTTCTGACTTTTTCAAGAGGGATGTAGAAAAGGGATTGTGTAATCTTTACTTAGCTGGCTAAGGGAATTCACCAAGGGCAGAATGTGACATTGAAGCTTCTCCAAGAAGGTGTGGAATAGCCATTTTGTGAAATTGTTAAGGTAAAGGCTGGATGGGTTTGAGACCCAATATAGTGGCAAATTTAAACAATTTGATACCTGCTAACTAGAACTAACGTGATATGGAATTAGCCCAAGGGATGTGTTATAGTCAGTAAAGCTGGAAGGAAAATACAATTTAAATCCTTTGACATCTTACATAAAGATATAAGGATTTTGTCCTGTTGGGTTTCAAAATCACCATGGTCTAATATTTCCTCATTGTGCCACATTTCCTACTTTTTGGAATATTAATATTTATTATTTGTAACTGTATATTGGAAATATGGGTTTTGATTTTGATTTTTCATGGAGTTACAGTAAAAGATTGCCTATATTAAGATCAGTTGATACATTGTTAACACTAAAGGCAGAGGTTCTCTACTGCTATTAGTGTATAGTCTTTTATCACTCTGTTATCCCACTGGTGTATCAATCAACACATTGAAGCTTTGAGAAGCATAATTCCCTGAGAGAAACAAATGAGATGGCAAGCAAATACAGGAAGACACTGATGATAATGTCAATCTGTGGGACCAAAAACTCTTTTCAATTCTACCCCTAGTAATCTACCATAACTCCTTTGTTTTTTAACTACTAAAATATTAAAATCAGAGTACCTTTGTGTATACTTGGGCCCCTTTTTAGTTATTTATTGAAATATTTTACAAAATTAGTTGTATTTTCCCAATGGGTGTTTATATTTCTAAAATTATCTTAAGCTCCCTATAAGTATAAACATAGAATATGTTAATGATTTCTAAAATAGTTCTTAACTGCATCTTCAGGTATAAAAATCAGTTCTCTTGTTTAAATTTTAAATTGTTTTAAATTCTCTAGGAAATATAAAATACTCATATATTTAAAATAATTCTATTGTTTCACTTATTTAAATTTTGATACAGTAGTTACTGGAGAACATGGAAATTCATAATATTTAACTAGCAATTGCTGTAATTTATTTTAGCAGAAGCCAAATATGAAAATATCATGATTATTAAATTATGAGCTTTAATACTCAACCATGGAAAAGTGTTTAACCATTGGAATCCAAATAAATTCTGGGGGACTTCTGTGTACTATTTTTGAAATTTTGTATAACCTTTCAGTGCTTTCAAATAAATGTTGGAGGAGGAAATTGGATAGGAGGATCTGGTCACTTCGTTGTATCTGTCTAAAACTCAGAATAAAGAAACATCATAATTATAATATTTAGAAATAATTTTACAGTATGGTAATGCCAGGATTAACAAAGACCATTATATTATCATAAGTATAAACAATAATAATGATCATTAATAGTAAGTCAGCACATTTTTCTAAAACTCAATTAAATATAAATATAATTTAGAGTATAAAGAAAATTAAAATTACACTTCTGTATTGAACATGAATTGCTTTGAGATTTATTTCAAGAGTTAATAAAATTCAGACATTAATTTTCAGGAAAATGTTTTACTTATTATCATAACAATAAAGACTAATTAATCAGAGAATGGAAGTTTTGAACAACTGTTGGAGGTCCATCAATGAAGCCACTCCAGCCGAATACTCATATAATGAAGAATAATAATCAAGAAGCTTCCCAAAATAGTCACAATCCTTTCTTTCAATCAAGGTTTTAAGACCTCCTGCTATCTATGAAAGGTAGATAACTGTTAGCTCATCATACAGGAAGATTGTAGTATGAGAAGAAATGCAAATGTGAATATGTCAAAGACACACTGAAAATAAGATTGTTTCATCTAAGAAACAGAAAAAGATTGCTATTTATGCATACATGAAATAGTACCTGCATACATGACATTCATGTATATATATAAGTATATGAAAAACATTTTGAGAAATATAGTAAGTTGAAATAACTCTTTATATGGATAAAAAGCATGCAGACAGTCTGTTCAGCTTAGAATAGAACAAAGACAAAATTACAAGAGGAAAATAGCAAAAGAAGTAATTTAAAAATAATGGAGATATTTTAGAAATACACATTTTTACATTAAAGGAGCATTATGTGTGCCAATATAAACAAATGAAATTAAAGGCATTCCTAGACAAATATTACTAAAACTCATTCATAAAATCTGTAAATGATTTGAAAATATCACAAACAAGCAAAAAATAACATTTCTCCAAAGGAATAATGAAAGTATAAGAAAATGAGTGGTAGCTTTAGACTCTGAGGCAGAATGTTTGAAAACATAGAATATATATTCATTACTCTTTCCATTTGGATGCAGAGTAGAATATAGACTTTTTGAGATACACTCAAATTAAGATGTATCTTTTCGTTCGGATTCAGCTACATGATGGTGTCTGGGCATTGGGGATGTGGTAAAGAACATATGGAGTTAATTCAGATACCTACATTCAGAAAGACAAACACTGCAACTTCTCTCTGATTTGTAGTTCTGAATTTCAAGCCTTCAGATGTGAATATATATGGAATCATAGCAGAAACTAAAAAAGCATAAAGGTCCATGATAGGTAGAAGGGACTAGCAGGACTCAGGGACTATGAAGGAGAAAACATAAAAATAAGGAAGGAGGATTGATTAGGAAAATAAAAGATGGTAGGGAAAGTCAATACAGAAACAATTAGGGGAACCAAAGCATTTACGTTGGTTGATAAATCCTCTAAGAATCATAATTTGCATTTGCCTAATAATATCATACTGTGTGTGTTTCTGTGTATTTGTATGTTTTATAAAAATACATATATTTATAAAACATAAATATATATTTATATATATAAAACATACAAACTTGGGCTGATAATGGTCCACAAAATTATCCTGTACTAAAAACAAATCATGTCTCAGTAACATTTATGAGAAACTTCTTTTGGAATGGTTGCTCAAAGAAGTCCAAATGACTTGTTAAGCAATATAGTCTACTGATCTTGTACTTGGATGCATTGTAGAAATTAAGTATAAGCCCTTATTGCTGAAGATGCTCCATAATTTGAACATAATCTAACATGAAAGGCTCCGTCCAGCAGTTTGATACCCCTACTCTCTTCTTGTATATTGGCTTCCTCACCACCTTCCATTCTCCTAAACAAGACTCTCTCCTTATTTTCCAAAAAGCTATCAAGAGAGGAAATCAGTTACTGGTCTTACACCTCTGTGTCAGAAGTATGACCAGCAAGATATGTACCAATGTGCAGTAGTGACAAACATGTTGCTAAGTATAATTAAGGTTCAATCAACAGGAGGGAAATAATGTCTGATTCTAGAAATCTAGCCAATTAGCCAGGGTATTAAGTTCAAAAATTGTAGAAAAGAATCTGCTATTGACACTTTGCTAAATCAGCCTTATTCCTTAACTATATTTTAAACGTTATATCTGTGGATAATTGCACTCATCAAAGAAACTTTTCTTTATAGCAATTAGAGACCATCACAGAAAGCCATAATTGAACAAATTACAAACATCAGCTGATTGTCAGGATTCCAGGTTTGGTAGATACATGTACAGAAAAGTTCCTGCATTGAAGGCTAAGGGAATAATTCAGAATAGAAGGTGGAAAGATTGTAAGCACCAGGAAGTTGGCTGTCTTACTGCTTCTGTTAGACAGTTTTGAGTCAACAAGACCTGAATAATACAGAGAGACATGCTAAATAATGTGGAAGTGGGGAAAAATATCTCATGTGTTCCCAGCCCTAGAAGTATAGAAACCAATAACTGTTAAGAAAAGAATTAGTCTTTCCCAGGGTTGAATTCTATAATTAGTTACATAATACAGAGTTGTCAGTCCTGAAACCATATACATACAAATAAGAAAAATAGACTCTCTCTCTCTCTCTCTCTCTCTCTCTCTCTCTCTCTATATATATATATATATATATATATATATATATATATATATATATATATGCCTCTTTGGCCCATCAATTTAAAAAAGGGAAGGACACCACAAAAGTGGTTATAAAGAGTGAGCCTGAGAATGACTGGATGGAGGGCAAAGGAGGAAATAGTTATGAAATTATATTATAATTAGAAATGAGAAATACATTATAAAAGACATAAAAATGTTCATATAAATAAGACACAAAAGAAATAAAACTTTATCAGAAGAGATGAAGGTTCTCAATGAAAGAACCTTTGCATATGTCTGTGAAATCTGTAGTTTGATCCCTAGTATTATGTAAAACATCAACAAATAACAAGAAGAAATTATAAAAGAAAAGAACAAATAAATAAAAGAGTGGCCAGATTCGTTGTAACTAGCCATTAGTTCTCTTTTGTAAATCATGTCTATGAAAGATGATATATTTACATAAAATGTAAAATAACAGATTATAAAAATTGTATGGCTTTATATTCTTTTGTTTGACATTACTAATTTCAGATAGAATGCAATTAGATACTTAGATTACATAGCATTTCCTCATGCAAACATCAATTCCCTTATTTATCAGGTATCTATTTCTCTCTTTCTATAAGGATGAAAAGAAAAATAAAGAATATAAGCAAACAACCACAGGGTCTTTATTTTGTGAATAGTACTCTTTGCCTACTAATTTCTACATATGAGTATTGTTTTTAATTAATAAATTCTCTAACATTTTTCTCACAGGATTTTATTTTTCTTTAATGCTGGATTGTATATAAACACACACACTTTTTAATTTGTTTCTTTTCTTTCTTCCTGTCTTCCTTCCTTCCTTTCTTTTTTCTTCCTTCCTTCCTTCATTGCTACTTTCTTTCTTTCTTTCTTTCTTTCTTTCTTTCTTTCTTTCTTTCTTTCTTTCTTTCTTTCTTTCTTTCTTCCTTCTTTCCTTCCTTCCTTCCTTCCTTTCTTTCTTTCTTTCTTTCTTTCTTTCTTTCTTTCTTTCTTTCTTTCTTTCTTTCTTTCTCTCTTTCTTTCCTTTCTTCCTTTCTTCCTTCCTTCCTTCCTTTCTTTCTTTCTTTCTTTCTTTCTTTCTTTCTTTCTTTCTTTCTTTCTTTCTTTCTTTCTTTCTTTCTTTCTTTCTTTT